>NC_143552.1:128075000-128260000 GCF_054136105.1 Typopeltis vanoorti
GAAGCTATTTGTTGGGAGATTGGACCAGTGTTCTCGCCATGTGTCAGATGTTGATGGTAAGGCAGCTGAAGAGAGTTTGTCCGTAGACTAGAAAGTGGTTTCTTGATTTTAGGCAAAGACTAGATGGATTTTTAAGAGTCTGGTGCAGGGGGGGGCTAGCTCATTACATTATTAAATTCCTTAATTGAGGCTTGTCTTCTCGGTATATTTGGCAGAGCAATGTTGGATAGGACAGGCAGCCAGGGGAGAGGGGGTGTGCTTCTTAATGTTCCACTAATTGTGTGCTTGGTAGAGTTTAGCTAGGTATCTATGATGTTAGCGTGCACACTTCATTCCCAGAAAGGGGCACAGTATTCTGGGAATAAAGTGTGCTAGACAGAATTTGTGTGATAGACAGGATTTGTCTTTTTAGTAAAAGAACATTACAATTCGGTATCACTTTTACTTATCTTTCAGATCAAGTGTATCGTTATCAGCAATCAAAAACAGGGTACCAGTTGGATTCCACTGCCAGGAATCCAACTGGCTTGCAAGGTTCTGCAATTTGCATTCTCTCAATCTGTCTTCATACTTCACATCCAGAGACCAACTCAGTCAATTGTCTTTGAACCCTCTCCAACAACACATCATTCTTTTGAAAACTAGACAACCAAATCTATGCACAGTAATCCATATCAAAGCCTTGTAGAATGGAATCATAACATCCTTACTTCTATATGTGAATATTCTCAGCATCTTTGCCATAATGCACTGGCTGTCCTCAAAATTTTAGTAAAATGTCCCTGAAATTTCAAGTCCCAATCTACCATTACTATAAGATCTTTCATTCCCTCCTCCTCTAAGATATTCCACCAATTTTATTCTCTGCATCATATTTTGCTTCCCAAATTTTAAAACCTTAGACTTTGCTATGTTGAACTTACATCCCCAAACACTCGCCCATTCAAATCATCTACAAACAACTGTATATAACCATTTAAGTCCCTTCCAATGTCATTTACATATAAATTAAACCACAATGGTTCCAAAACATATCCCAGGGGCACATCACTAGTGACTTTCCTCTTGTAGAATATTGCTCTCCCATACATAGCCTGCTTATACCTATCAGCCAGCCAGCCTTCAATCCAATGCACTAATATATATATATATATATATATATATATATATATATATATAAAAACCCAGGAAGTAAATAATGATTTTAAATAATGACAAAAATGTTCACAGATCTGTCAGCAAGCATTATACTCAAGAAGAAAACACAAAAGTACTAAAACTTTATTTTTATATACATATAGATTTTCTCATTGGTCAATATGATACTAGTATGCTACTTACTAAAGGCCTGAAATATTGAAAGGCTCCATGTTTGAAGTCAAGAGCAGAGTTTCTGGAAATTATCCAATCCTTAAGTCCAATGACAGTCTAAAATACACTACTGGTTTACAAGCTTCTGTGTGTGATAGTGACATTTAAAGGTAAATTAGTATAATAGCAAAAATGAACAATTCTGCATTATGTGTCTAATTTATCCTCACTAGTGTGTAAATAAAACCCAGGAAGTAAATACTGAAAAATTACTGAATAGAACAGCATGCAAACAACAGCAATCATCTAGGAGCTAAAACAACACACTATTAGATAATTAACTTAACACAGGTAAGGGCACATGCTATGTATGTTTAAAAGATATAAACATACACTTAACTGTTTATTTATTTTAGTTTATATCAAATGTTGAAAAAAAAAATAGTCTAGAATGTACTGGAAATGATATCATAGAACAACTGCACCATTCACTCAAACATAATAAATTTAGTTTAATCCTTTATCCAAGTGTGAGCAAACAAAGTTTGCGCCTGAAAATATCTTCAGGACTGAATACGGTGTTGTACTACCTTACTGTGGTAAGGCAGTACAACCCGGTTGTACACCGGTAGTACCTGGTGTTGTACTACCTTACTGCAGTACGGTAGTACAACACTGGGCAACTCGTAGCAAAGGTGGACCAAGCTAACAACACTCCTATCCCAGTATCTCCCATAATGCAAAACACATCTCCTTGTGGGTATGTATAATATTATGCATTAAGGGATTGGCCACTACCCAGACTTGTTTCGACCTTTATTGTGGTCTCTTCAGTGGGAGCCAGGCCCAGAGGTGGAGATACCAGGCAGAAGCAATAGCTAGGTCATCTTTACCTATAGGAGTTGCCAAAAGGTGTGCATTTCACTCAAACAATTAACAAAATTTTATTTCAAGCACACACACACACACACACACACACACACACACACACACACACACACACACACACACACACACACACACACACACACACACACACAGAGAGAGAGAGAGAGAGAGAGAGAGAGAGAGAGAGCCAAAACATTGTGACTATTCAGTCTGTTTCTGACCAACCTGACTGGAAACAGACTGGTGGAGGTAGTACCTTAATACAGGGATTGTTCTCATGAATATCACTATACTCTTTTTCAGGTTATCTTGGAAGTAAAGAAATATACTACGGGCCACACTGCTTCCAAAGATGGAGGGATATTAGTTTGCTGTTATTATGGCAACCATATCGGAGACCACGTGATAGATAATTACATTTTCCAAAAATAAGTTCCCTGTAACAATTTAATGGTATGAAACATAATTCCAGCATTGGCTAGTAAGGAAGCAGAAAAATAATTATATACAAAGTACCACATGATGTGATAACGTAAAATATTTAAGGAACTATTTTATACAGAGTAAACCTATAGTACGAATAGTAAGAAAAGCCTGGAAATGTAGCTTATTTTGTTACTTCCAAGATAACCTGAAAAAGAGTATAAGTCCTCTCATTCCCACTGAACACACACCTTGACCACTAATTCTTACCTGGGGATTGTTTCAAACCAGGTATTACTCTACATGTAACAACACTCAATATCACAAGGCTTGCATTGTGCAAGCATGGTTCAAAGAGCATATCCAAGCATTCCATGTGCTCCCTAATCCTACTGATTTGAATCCCATTAAACATTTTGGGGATCATGTGAAATATAGCATCTGCAGGTCAATGCTGGTGCCTCGCTTGGCTGCTGACCTCCAGAATGTTATTTTGTCTTGTTGGTCCAGACTAACTCATGACACCTTTTGTAGTTTACATGTACACACACACAAATCATGCATGCGCACATGCACACACACACACACACACACACACACACACACACACACACACACACACACACACACACACACACACACACAGAGAGAGAGAGAGAAAAAGAAAACAAAAAACACTGTTTAGAATTACTGCCAAAGCAATTAGGCCAATATATATTCTGTCCGTTACATTCATGTGCTATCTGATTGGTTTGCCTGTTTTTATGGGATGAAAAAAAAAACAAAGTTTACAGGCAGAAAAACCTTGTAGCAAGGTTTTTCTGCCTGTAAACTTTGTTTTTGAGAGTAACTTAGCTTGATTTGAAAAGTGACAGAGAGAGAGACTTAGAAATACTTATAAAAATTATATATTATTATCATCATTGTACAAACACCTCCTGGAGTCAAGAAAGACTCATTAGGGAAGGCAATAGTAAGATGAATTGTAACAGAGATAATGTTTATCACACTTCATCTTAAGTTGGTTCAATGTTTGCACACTCACCATCTCATTTGGAAATAAATTCCACTCGCCAACTACTCTCCATGCAAAAATGTCATGCCGCACTCTCTTACACACCACACCTTTATACAACTTTCAAGAATGACCTCTTGTCTCTAACCCTTCCCTCCTTCAACCTTTGAAAAATATCCATATATCTATTTGATAAGTACCCCTTATCAATTTTTATGTCTCAATCATGTTGCCCCCCCCTCTTCCACCTATTGACTAGCATCTGTAATTTACATTCTCTCAACCTGTCTTCATAGTCAGTATTCCACAATCCCAATATTGCTTTTGTTATTTGCCTCTGAACTTTTTCCAGAGCTTGCTTCTCACTTAGGAACACAGATGGCCAAATCGGTCCAGATGTGGTCTAATCAAAGCCTTGTACAGCGGAATAACCACACATCCTTATCTCTACTTGTCAGTATTCTTCTTACTATACTGGCATTTCTTTTTGCTGTTTTTATTATTTTTGCAATATGTAACCTTGAACTTCAATTCTTTATCCACAAATATCCTGAAATAACACACTCCTTCAACCTCTTGTAATAGACCTCCAATATGATATGCAGCTTTACTTTCTTGAGATCCAAAGGGCAAAACCCTACATTTACTGGTGTTAAATTAACATCCCACTTGTCTGCTCACATAGCAACTTTATTCAAATTGCTCTGAAGCACCAGTACATCTGCATCATACAATTTAATATTGCAGCTTTCCTAGATTTTGGGTATTGGAAGCCACTGTCAGAGTAGTTAAGATTTAGCTGTATAATAAAGGTTTGTAATGAATTCTGTGTAGCAACTTGATATTTCACTAGAGGGATTCCTCTGGTGGTGTTAGCTTGCTTACGAATTGCTCTTTACACCTATGAGGTGCATGAGGCCAAGAGTTTAGCATGGCATCCTCTTTGGTCCAGTGCTGCTTCTCTTGCTCTCCCCAGTTCGACCATCCTAGTTTGTTTCGTTCTTCAATTACCATCTGGTACTATGTCATTCTTGGTCTTCCCCTCTTCCTTTTACCATCAGGTGTCCATGTTAGTGCTGTTCTTGTGTGTTCTGATTTGGCATTCTCAATACATGGCCTATCCATGTCCATCTGCATTTCTTTAACTCTATTGTGATGGGTTTGGTTTTTGTTTTGTTGTATATTTCAATATTTGAAATTTTATTTGGCCAGTAACTTTTGAGAATGCTGCAAAGAAATTTTGTTTGGAAGGCATCAATTTTATTTTCTTGTTGTTTGGTTAATTTCCATGATTCTCTTCCATAAAGTAGTACAGATTTAACAGTTGAATTAAAAATTTGCACCTTAAGTTTATTTTTATATTTGATGATTTCCAAATTTTCTGTAAAGTTTTAAATGCATAGAAAGATTTTTTTCCCTTTATTCTTATTGTAATGTCTTCATTGGTACCACCTTCTGTGCTGACAGCTGCTCTGAGGTAATTAAAAGCATTTTTCATTTCTACTTGATTTCCATTTATAAAGATTGGGTCATTCTTTTTCTGTTGATTTTTAATAATTTGGTTTTCTTCTCATTGATGTATAAGCCTATTTGTTTAGCAGTTTACTACAGCTTTGCTGTCTTAATTTTCATGTCTTGAAATCTAGATGATATTAGTACAATGTCATCAGCATAGTCCAAATCTTCTAATGTGGTGTCAATGTTCCATCTTATTCCGGTTTTCAGATTTTTCAGGGTGTGCTGCATAATCCAATAACAATGATTATGACAATGATGAAAAGCATTCCAGACATGACACAGCCTTGCTTAGGAGTTAGCTTACCTTTGAGAAATATATGGCCAATTTTGCTAAAAGGTATAAATGGTTCAACAGATTTTTTTTAAATGCAGGGAGTCCTAAAGCACTTTGCATACAAGGAACTAGCACTCAGGGTCATAGTATTTTTGATTCTAGATGAAGCGAATCCTTAGGTGAACAAAAATTATCGAATTGGGTGAAAATTGCCCACATTCTAAATTAATTAAATTTTGTTAAAACCTATTTGTACTAATTAATAAAACACAAACATGTAGAAAAGCTTATGTGTTCGTAGCACATGTTGACTAATTTTGATGATAATATATCAGAACATAGAAAGATAAGTAAATAATTATTTATTGACTTATTGCTGATATTTCACTGGTGTTATAACCAGCATTTTCAGTGCACAAAACAAATTTGTCACAGTACGTGACATAAACTAGTCCCATTATTACATCGTGTAATAATGGGACTAGTTTGGAAAATTGTAGCAACAACACAAAGACTAAAGTCCTAATTAGGAGCCCTCTATGTTTAAAAAAAAAAAAAAAACAGAGAGAAAGCAGGTACTACTTATGTCTTAAGATGACAGTCTCCCAAATCTTAGGCAAATTTATACAGTCATAATATATGTTAAGATTTTGGGCATGTTTCATGGCTTCTGTTGCTTCTAAGAATAATCTCTCTGACTTGTAAAAACTTCTGTGCAGTACTTTTGTTTTCTTCCAGTTGATCCTGTGTGCAGGGGTATCCAAAGCATGGTCTGCTAGGCCCGACTTGCCATAGCGATAGTGCCAGATGTATCTTTTATGTTAAGGATTCTGGGTGGTGCAGCAATAAAAAACAAATTTCCCCAGAACTTTAAGAGAGGCAAATTTCAGAGGCTTTGTCACCTAGGAATTGCCTTGACCCTGAGGCAATTCCTTTGTGTTCTCAATAGTACCATGTGACATCCGGCACTATCAAATTTTATGTGAACATAAAAAATACATCCGGCACTATCAAATTTTCAAAGTCCAGCAGTATCGGTGTCAGCCCATTACCTTTATACAAGTCAGCTGTCATCGTATTATAAAACATGACAATGTTATGTCCTAATTTTCTTATTATATATCTATATGTTGTATATTATACCTCTCCTTGGATGTCACATGGTACTATTGAGAACACAAAAGAATTACCTCACGGTCAAGCCAATTCCTAGGTGACAAAGCCTCTGAAATTTGCCTCTCTTAAAGTTCTGGGAAAATTTGTTTTTTTATTGCTGCGCCACCCAGAATCCTTAGATTAAGAAAAGAGTTTCTCAATCAAGAAGCGAACTTGCAGATGTACCCACTATCAACCTTTGTTTGCAGTCGTGACCTTAACTATCGTTTCTTCCCTCCCGCCTAGATTCGAATAATTTATGAGTGGTGCATCGGATTCTTAGACACAGGCAATCAAATTAAAAATAGCAAAAGGTTTATTTATCATATTTGTTGTCATACAGTGTAAAGAATAATAAATCATTACTATTAGAATGTTAAACAAAAGAACTTACATACATTTTAAACAAATATGAATATCATAGAAACACTTCTCTAAAATAATCATAATCTAGCATTCTTAGATCATAAAACAAAATTGAGACTTCAGAATTTGACTAAATACTCAAATAAAGACACTTCAATACCTCTTAAGACATAATTGTCAATCAGCACATGTAAAGAACATTCCTTTTCCTTTAGCATAACTGTTATCAAAGCACTATAGTCCTGTCTTATTCTAATCAGAGTCCTTAATTCTTAAATTACAGTTAATTTCTCTTCCTCACACACATTACTTGACAAAAAGGTTACAATACCGTACTCGATGATCCTTTATACTTGTCCCTTCGATTCTTGATTCTTTTCTTCCAAACTATTTCCTTTCCGTCGGTTTTATGGCTGGGATTCCTGCGATCGTTGGCTGGTCCACACGTTGCTAGTATATCGAGCCTATGTCAAGAACATTCTTGGCAAAAGGTGATTCTGCATTCGCATAGCACACTACCGAGTCGCTGATCTTTCCCATGAGTTGCCTACTATCTGTGTAAAATGTCTATCCATTCATCATAGGGCTTGAGACCTGCAACTGTTCCAACTACTATGCAGCATCTCTGACTGCTACTACCGGGAGTGAGAGCAGAACTTCCCATGAACTATGCTTCCAGATGATCGAGAAGAGAAAACCACATTACTCTTTTATACTAACCCCCTACCGGTACTCTCTGTAAACTAAGTTGTTCACCCGTCACGTTTTTATTTGTACACTTGGGTCTCGCTTCCGTAGTGTCTTCTCCGAACAGCTTAGGTCTCCACATGCCGTATGCGCGCGAGACCACTTGGGGAAACTTCTTAATCCGATGGTTTGCCCGTGTACTATGGCCTTGTGTTCTCACTTTGTTGCATGTAATTTATACAGCAATTCATTGTGTATCAATCTTAACAAGTAATATAAAATTTACCAAACTTTACTATCAAATATACTATCTAGTAGAAATTTTTTAACACTGAAATATTCACAATTTTTCTTCTTAATCACTGTATCCTATATCTGTCAAGATATATATATAATATATACTAGGATGCAAGCATATCCTTTCAGGGTTTAACTTGTTAAATTGTGATTGAATAAATTCCTAATGAATTTTATTCATTCAAAATTCAACAGCACAACCTACCCTTCACAAAACCATGTTGCTCTCCCCCCATACAGTATCCCATTTCCGTCTATCTCCTGTATTTATGACCAACTTCTCCAGTACCTTGATAACAACTCCTGATATGCTGATCGGTCAGTAATTTGCTATATCAGTCTTAGAGCCTCCTTTATGCAACTGAACTATTTTTATTCTCCTTCTGCTGCCCCACTTGGGACTGACCCAGAGCTCAAACTTAGATTAAACAATGTGGTCAAAGTCACTGATAATTCCCTAGCACCTTCATGTAAAACACAAGCTGGTATACCATCTAATCCCATACCTATATTCACATCAACATTCTGTAATATGCTATGCACCTCCAGTTCATCTACCTCAGTTTTCATAATAAGCCTTTGACTCTGTTGTTACTGCAATATCTCCACCTAGATGATATACTGTTGCAAAGCGTTCACTTAGTAATTCTATTTCACCTGATTCAGTTACTTCTCTACCGTCAGCATTCATTAAAATCATTCTGCCATTTCTTTTACTTGCAATATACTGAAAAAAACACTTTGTGGATTATCTTTGATCTGTACTGCTAACTTTCTTCCATACTCTGCTTTTACCTTTTCTACTACACTGGTAGTAAAATTGTAGAAGGAATTCAAGAAAAAGGCAAATTCCTTCTACAGTTTTTTCTTTTTTATAGCTCCAACTTAATAATGGTATTCATCTATTTAACTCCCACTAAATTTATTATCCTCACTCTAGGTATGCAGTCTGCCATTACTCCCCTCAAACATTCCTTTACTACTTCTAATGAGCTATCAACATTTAACCCTTGCAATTTCACATGCCATGGCACAGATCCAAGCAATGTCCTAAGCTTGTCATACTTACCAGCCCTGTAATTCCACATATATTATTATTATCATTATTATTATTAGACACCTCGAGGGAGTCCAAAGCCTCATCGAGGGAGGGCACCTGATCCACAACTCTGCCTCCGCTGCTCAATCCACCAACTGACTGCAACCACACCAACGCCATCTACCACCAACCACCACCACTAGTATTTCCAAAGACAATCACAAATATCCATGCCCACGGCGGGATTCGAACCCACAGCCTTTTGGCTAGATAGCGGATATGCTAGCCACTTGGCCAGCAGGATGGCTTCACTTCTTAAATGAAAATTCCACACATTTAGTCACCTCCCAGGTCAAGACTATATGGTCTCTCACACCAGTTTGCAGCAACATGGTCATATTGTTTATAGGCAAATTCTCAGATGCAATTATCAGATCAAGCACTATCAAACCCCTAGTATGTGCAAGAAATGAACATAACCTGGGTTGTATATTAACTGAAGAATTTTAATAACGGAAATAAAGTAAAAAACACCAACAGGTTTCGCCAACTTGGCTGTTTGGCTTCATCAGGACGTATAAAAGTAATACAAAACAACTTAAACTGTTTGTGATGGAATAAACCGAATACAAATGTATTTTTTTACAAACTCAAAAGAACGCATAGATCAAACGCATGGAGCGTGTATGATATCAACTGTTGTTATACAGGAACGTTCTGTAATTAGCAGCGAAATTAAACTCTGGTGTACTTAGTGATCTTACGTAGATCTTCCAAATATCAGTTTAATCCTTGATTTCTATTGAGGCTGTGTTTAGAACGGATGACTACTATAGCTTCTTTGATGTTTCGGGAGTGGAAGTCTTCCTCTAGATAGGGGCATGGAGATTTTGTCCCATTCGATGGTATGGTTCATACATTTGAGAAATGAAGGGCTAACCAAGAGCTGTCTTCTCTGTTGTTGTTTACATCTCCGACGTGTTCTCTTTTCCTTATTTCCAAACTTCTTGAGGTCTGACCAATGTAGTTTAATCCACACGAACATGGGATGTTATAGACACCAACGTATTTGAAGAAGGCATTACTGTCTTTCGGAGATCTTAAAAAGTGGCGGATAGTCTTTATAGGTTTGAAAGTCACTTGTATTTCATATGGTTTGAGGAGTGTAACAATGTTTTTTTGAAACTGTCCCAGCATAAGGAATAGCAATGGAGGATTTGTATGTGTTTCCTCAGATTGTTGTGGGGAGTCCCAGAAAAGTATCTTATGGATCAGATTTTTTGGATAACCATTGTCTATCAAGGTTTTTGATATATGAGATAATTAATCTTTGAGATCTTTTTCTTCTGTTGTGATGCGAGTAGTCCTATTTTTGAGCATGTGTACGATGCTCAGTTTTTTAGAAATGTGGTGCGAAGATGTGAAGTGCAAATATCAACCTGTGTTGGTTGTTTTGTGATAAACTGCAAGGCTGATATGTCCATCCATTTGGTTTTTAATTAAAGTATCTAGAAATGACAATTGTTTATACTTCTCAAGTTCCAAGGTGAACTTTGTTTTGTGATGAAAGGAGTTTATCTTGGTTAAAAAAGCTCAAAGATCTTTTTTTGTGTTTTTCCATACAATGAAGATGTCATTCACATACCTCCACCACATTGTGGATTTAGGGTCTAATTGAGACAATGTCATTTTCCAGTTTCTCCATAAAGAGATCTGCACAAGGGGGGGGGGGGAAGAGGCTGCTCATTATTAATTATTCATAAATTGTCCCATTCCATAAGAAAAAATTAAATTTTAGGAAATGAATGAAAAGAGAAGCAATATCTTTAGGGAATAGGTTGTTCAAAATGCTGATTACTTCTTCTACTGGAACGTTAGTAAACAACATTTCTTGCATTCAATTGATGGTTGGAAATAATATAGAATTGCTATGAATAGACTGCATGGGGGAAATGAGACACCAGGTACGTAGATTCAAGCAACTTAAATGTAAAAATGCGAGACTTATTAACTAACTTACGTTCTTAAAAAGGTGCATGAACTAAAACATCATTCCTAAGTTTCTAATTATGAAAGAACAGTTCCACTCAAGAAGGGCTAAACGAATATATTTCAAAACATCCTTGGCACTATTGCATGAGAAAATACAACATGTTAGGTTTGAATTAAGTAAGGTAGATATGACATGCTATCGAATATATGAAGATATCTCCAACAATATAGACCCAAACCTATGGTCTCTTTTAGACAAAATGATAAATAATAGTTTTAATAAGGCCTTTTCAATCAGCAAAAAAAGTCAAATCAAAAAATTCAACACTCTTTATGAAAACAGTTATAAGTCAAGCCCTAACTGCCAGATAACAAGATAGTTTAACTTCTCTGACCACATTTTATCTAAACCAGAAGTCAGTATACTAAAAAAAGGCTTTAATTTTTCTATTGCTCCAGACCACATTCCTAAAGTGGACATCATATGTAACATAGAAAAGACAGTTTTGTCATTACCTGAATCCATTGCCAATGATCTCAGATTGAAATGCACCATTATTCTCTCATCTTCCAGAGCTCCAAACAAAAATATCACATCTTTAGAAACAAGAGCTATGTCTAGTTTGAAGAAAAACATGGAAATTATTATCTTAAAAGCTGATAAAGGTAACTCTACAATTATCCTTAACACCAAAGATTATAAGAAAAAGATCACAGACTTACTCTCTGACACATCTACCTATCGTGCATTATATTCAAACTCACAGGGAAAAAAACATAATTAAGCCAACAACTTGTTACGTAATATGGACAGCTGGCCAACAGACCTAAAACAGAGATTAAAGTCGTTACATCTACTAACGCCACGACTATATGGCTCTCCTAAAGTGCACAAAAATGGAATACGTCTATGACCCATAGTGGACAGAATTGATTCTCCCACTTATTGTCGAAACACCTTGCCAGTCTCCTAAAGGCACACATCCGTAATTCGGATAAGGAATTCATAATATTTCATTGATAAATTGAAGCACATCTCGATCTCAGACATTCTTGCAGCCTGGATGTGGTATTCTTGTTTACTAACATTCCAGTAAAAGAAGTAATCAGCATTTTGAACAACCTATTCCCTAAAGATATTGCTTCTCTCATCATTCATTGCCTAAAATTTAATTTTTTCTTATGGAATGGGACGCTTTATGAACAATTAACAATGAACAGCCTCTCCCCCCCGCCTTGTGCAGATCTCTTTATGGAGAAACTGGGAAATTACATTGTCTCAATTAGACCCTAAACCCACAGTGTGGTGGAGGTACGTGAATGACATTTTCATTATATGGAAAAACACAAAAAAAGATCTTTGAGATTTTTTAACCAAGATAAACTCCTTCCATCACAAAACAAAGTTCACCTTGGAACTTGAGAAGTATAAACAATTGTCATTTCTAGATGCCTTAATTAAAAACCAAATGGATGGACATATCAGCCTTGCAGTTTATCACAAAACAATCAACACAAGTTGATATTTGCACTTTACATCTTCGCACCACATTTCTAAAAAACTGAGCATCGTACACATGCTCAAAAATAGGACTACTCGCATCACAAAAAAAAAAAGATCTCAAAGATTAATTATCTCATATATCAAAAACCTTGATACAATGGTTATCCAAAAAATCTGATCCATAAGATACTTTTCTGTGACCCCCACAATAATCTGAGGAAACACATACAAATCCTCCATTGCTATTCCTTATGCTGGGACATAGGGCCGGCCATCTTGGGGATGCGATGGGTGCAATGCACCCAGGCCCCACAATCGAGTGGGCACAGTCGGTACACATTTGTGGAAACGTTTTTTTTTTTCTTCTTCTAATTTTGCTTATAACTAAAGGGATTTCATCGACAGGATTTTAGGGTCCCCGGTAATAATAATAATATCTCTGTGTTTCTGTATTATGTTAGGGTTTTGGCTTAACCCTTTTGATGCGCATATGCAGTGTATAAAAATTAACAAACATGATTTTGTTTTTACCCTAAAATGTCTGATTCATCATAAGTTTTTTCTAATCTGTTACACATTTATATCATTTAGCTTGTTATCGAAACCGTTGAAAAAATATTTATTATATTCTTTATATATCGTTAGTCTAGAGTAGGGGTGGACAACCCTTAACATGCCTGCCAAACGTAACACGCCAATGACTTTATTCTGGCACGCAACCCAGGGCTCATCTTAAAAAATAATTAAATAAAAAAAATACATTTCAAACATCTTCGCTGACACATAGTTTAACTTAATATAATACAATTTTATTAAGTACAGCTATACCAAATAAAAATGCAATAATTAATTAAACTCTCTACCAACTGTTTCATAATAATAAGTAATAAGAAAATTAGAAGCAAACATCCTATTTCCAAGCCACTGATATATCTCCGCGATATACTGATGTACAAGTTTTGTCCAGTTCAGGTGTTGCATTATTCGTCAGGCATTCAGACGTGGCATGACTCCTTTACCATCATTTGATATATCTTTTCATGTTTCGTAAAGAACGTATCTGTTTTCTAAAGTGTATTTGGATTTGGATTTTATTACATCGTAAGTCATTAAAAGATGGATTGGAAGTATTTAATGTCAATTAATATGTTTAACTTATTAGATATAAAAGCAAATTTCCTTTACATTGATTTTCGGAAACTAAAGTTTTCTGTTTTTTTCATAAAATCCCTGCATATATTGCAATTGCTATTTCCTGCCTAGAGAGCAGTTTCCTTGTGTGCATCCTATCCAACAGCACCATCTGCTTTCCCATTATTTCAAGCAAAAATTAGCAGTAATTTACAAGACTTGAGTTACTTAATGAACAATCCTTCACGAATGACTAATGAACAGACAGCCATGTTACTAGGCTAGTAAAGATATGTGCATATGATTGGTGCGGTATTAACAAAAGATCGTACGAGTCAAAGATAAAAGTCAGCAGACAATTTTTGAATTGAAATGCTAATTCCCTTCAACCAAATTCAATATCTGAAAGTGCCATAACAATATTCACTATATATTTCCTAGCTTTAACACGTTTACGAATTTTAACGTTTTCTGTTGATTTTTATTGTTGCTCTGCATTTGAGCTGGGGGGAGGGGGCGCCTTCCATCTAGTTTTTAGTGTTTGCCAGGGCAGCATATGGTTTTGCTTGCGGCTAAATAGCATAGTTTTTTGGGAAAGGGACATGCGATTCATTAGTTAGTGCCATTTTTATCCCAGCTGTCTCTAATTGCACTATTTGTTGAGAAATATATTACACAGACTGCAAATGTTTGTACCTTATTCAGTGATACAATAAAACGACCTGCTTTTATTTGCGTCTGCAGACGTTCTGGCTAGTATGGAGGGCGCGTGGTTTGCCACAGGAAGCAAGTCACTATTGCCATGAGGTGAACGTGATTAAGCTTTTTTTTTTCTGTGCGAGGTTACGCGAAACTTTTCGATTTCTTTTTTTTTTGCAAAGTAAAATCAGGGATGCGAGTTATACGCAAGGATCAGTTATATTCCAGTAAATACGGTAAGTTATTTTTAAAGCTATGTGAAATGTATGATCAATATTCAGGATTATGAAGTGTTGTCTGCATGCGATTAGATCTCAACTACATTCATTTCAACTCAGTTAATAGTGATAGATAAGGGTGAAACTGATGTACTGAAGTAAACAAACGAAAAAAATAAAGACATTCCTTGAGTGTTTCTAAAATTTTGTAATATTGTAAAAAGTATGTACATATTTAACTTTTTGTTAATTCATGGGATAAAAATATTTAATATTATTTACTTATTTGACAGGCAAAGCCTAACCCAATAATGTCCATGCCAAGAAAGAATCCCTCTGGGTGTCAAAAAAGGAAATCAGTAGAAAAGAAAAAAGAAGAAAAGCAAAATCTCAAAAAATCACAAGTAGATTTTTTTCATGGCTACAAAATAAATCTGACAATGAAATTGCTACAACTTCAGCAATTGCGATTCAAACTTCAATGAAGAAGAAAACTCCAAGCAAGCTACACAACTTTTCAACGAAAACGTAGAAACTGCGGAATTCATCGAAAAAGATGCGTCTGATTATACAAACGTTTTGGATACAGCAAATAATGATGAAAACTATAATAATGATGGTGATCAAGTGAATATAAATGATCCAGGTTTGTGGCCAAATATTATAACTGATAATTTTAGATTATTTTGTGTTAAAACCGGACCTAAACAACATCATCAAGATGCATTCGATAAGAATGTTGAAGGTAGGTCATTTTCCACATCGTACTATTTAAAAAAAAAAATGCCAAATCGTGAAACTCAGCTTCGCAGCTAGTTAGTTTACTCAAAAGCTCAAGAGTCAGTATTTTGCTTTTGTTGTGTATTATTTTCCAAAAGAAGAGGAAAATATCAATCAACACGATTTTATATGGTTTTATTAAATGGTGAAAACTGTCATCTGTAATTCGAGATCATGAGCTTTCTGTTGGTCACTTTAATTCTTTTATTGCTTAGCAAGAATTATTAAAAAAGGCTTAATTTATGTTCGACTGCTGACAGAACAAATCAAATTAATATAAATAAAGAAATGGAACATCTAAAATTACTATTCCAAAGAATTGTAGATGTAATTCTATTTTTAGCAAGTAATAATCTGTCATTTCGAGGATCCCATGAAACAATAGGAACGCCGAACAACGGAAATTTTTTAAGTTTAATAGAATTATTAAGTAAATATGATTCTGTGCTAATGGATCATGTAAACAGAATTAAAAATACGAAAAAAAGAATTGTGTATCATTTGGCGCATAGATTTCAAGAGGAAATTATTGCTGCATTAGGTAATGAAGTCCTTAATAAAATTAAAGACGATATAAAAGCAGCCATATATTACAGCATCCAAATGGATTGTACTTCTGATATTTCTCACAAGGAACAAACTTTAATAATTATTAGATATGTAAATTTTGTAGACAAAAAATTAATTATAAATGAGTCATTTATAGGATTTATTGAAGTAACTAATGTGACTGGTGAAGGACTAGCAAATTCGCTTTTAAAAAGAATAGGTGAGCTTGATTTAGATATTGTGAACTGTAGAGAGCAAGCATACGATAGCGGTAGCAATATGAAGGGAACATATAAAGGCGTAAAATCTAGAATAATTAGTTTAAACCCTCATGCAATTTATGTACCTTGCTTATCACATTCTTTTAATTTGATAATTTGTGATGCTGCTTCCAGTAGTATATATTATAAAAAAATGTTTGGAATATTGCAACGTTTATATTGCGTAGTTTCTGCATCTACAAAAAGGTGGGAAATTATACAAAAGCATTTAAATATTACGCTTAAACCATTGTGTGATACTCGATGGGAAGCCAAAGTAGACACAGTCAAAGCAATGTATACACAGTTTGAACAAACTTATAATGCCTTAGAAGAATTTATTGGTGCAATTAACGATAACAGCAATATCCAAAGCTAAAAGTCTACTAGATTCATTACAAGAAATGCCATTTATTTTAAGCTTATCGGTGTGGCTTACAATATTGTCAAAAATTAATAGTATCAACAAACTATTTCAAGCAAAAACAATTGTTCATGACTCTGCTTTTAATTTAGTGAATAAAATTAAAAACGAAATCCAAAATTTAAGATCAAAATTTAACACATTTTTAGACAACACAAAAATGATGGCACGAAACTTGAATATTTCCGAAGACTTCACTGAAAAAAGAATTCGAAAAAGAAAAGGATTATTTTCCAAACTAGCAGAAGATGAAGTTTTTACTAAACATGGTAGAGGAATTTAGATGTCACTTTTTCAACGTTGATTGCTACTGTTATTGTACAAATAGATGAGAGATTTAAAAATATACCCAATGTTATTTCTTATTTTAAATTAATCACTGATATGAAAACATTAGAAAAAAATGAACTAGAAAACTGCTCAAGGGATTTTGTAAAATATTATAGTAAAGATGTAAATGAAGACTCATCATCATCAAATACCTGCCATGTACCCTCAAGGGGTGTACAGGATATGATAGTACTACATGAAAAAAATTACATCATTATTAATTTCCTATCTACAATTTTCCTCCAAATCAGTCTGTTACTTGTCAAGACTCAAACATTATCAGATCTTATATTTCTATCGTCTAAGGTACTTTGTACCCTATCAATCCACCTATATCTTGGTCTTCCTCTGGGTCGTTTTGCTGCCAACCTGGCAGAACACTTGTTTTGCTAATCTTTCCTCGCCCATTCTGCTTAAGTGACCATACCACCTGAGATTAGCTCTGCTAACGCATTCCTGGATGCTGACAATGTCAAGTTCTTTCCTAATATCCTCGTTTTTAATATGATATTGCCATTGATGCCATCTGTTCATGCCTATAATCTTTCTCAGGACGCTCATATCTGTAGTCTCTAGTCTTTGGTCAAGTGTTTTACTTCTGACCCAGCTCTCAGATCCATAAGTAAAACTGGTTTGAAAACTGTCTTGTATACAGCTAATTTAGTATTTGTATCGGCAAATAGCTATTTGCCGATACATACTATTCTCATCATCTTTTGCATCCCTTGGTCTATAGAAGCATCCAACTGGATATTTTGTTATGCTGTCCTCTATCTCACACCAGATAGCCTCAAATATGCTATTTTCAGTGGCCTGCTGAACTTCTACTCTCTTTGATTGCAGTTCATCAGCTATCATCAATAACACTCCTGCCTCATTCTTTTCTCTCTACCCCCCCTCCCCAAGAAATCTCTATCCTACATCAATAATCTCATTCATTTGCATATGAAATCTTTGTATTCGAATATCCAATGAAATAAGACTTAATCCTTGAGAAAGTTACACACATCAGTGTAAAAAAAAAATTAAACCACATCATTCTCTCCAACTGTCTTCCCAAACACACATGGTCTCCCCAAAATGCATAAGCAAGATAACCCTCTTTAGACCTAGTACTGTTGGGAAAGACTGATCCACTTAGAAGCTGGCCAAACAGAAGATTGTTATCTTGTTAATAATGAAAAAGCATTTTTATATAAAATGCATGAGCATATGGGTTTAAGACTACATTGCGAGTGATCAGTGTACTTCGCGCTCTTGTAAATTGGTGATTTTTATTTGTTGCATTGAGTTTTTCCCTTAGAAAATTTGTGTTTTATAGTATATTAGTGTAGACTTCCATGTTTTTAGAGTATTGAGATATTGCAATATTAAATATACTTTTAAATGGCACCAAAAATGCACAAGAAACATAACGCTAAGAAAAGTGAAATCAAGAACAAGAACACTTGAACCACTAAATAAGTTATTGACGATACTGAGGAGGATACTGAAAATGGGTTAACTTCCAAAATTGTGAACTTAAAGCAGACAATGCCAAAATTATAGAAAGTCAAGCAGCATTTAAATGAACATAGGGAGGATAAAAAAATTAAGCTGCAAAATAAGAAACAACAAAGCTCAGAATCAGGGAAGTAAGTAGCATTGATTTTAAAAATAGATATTATTTGGTACGTGGACTCCACCATAAAATATGCTATTGCTGAACGGGTTATAACTTCAAGGTTTCCTGGAGCAAAAATTAAAAATTAGGCAGATGCAATTGAAAAACAGAAATGAAAAGTAAAAGCGATCAAAACCAGTTCAATATGAGAGAGAATAAGTTCAATATGAGAGAGGATTATGAAAGAGTTGTTGGAAGGAGTAAGAGTGAGAAAATGAAAATCGTAAGCTTATTACCTAAATATTATTATTATTACAGGCAACTCCAAGGAGTCCTTAGACTCATCGAGGGAGGCCCTAAACATCATGATAAATATGACAAAAATGAATTAAGAAGAAGGGCTATGATGGCAAACAATTTGCCATCATAGCCCTTCTTCACACAGCCTACACTTGAATACACTATCAGGAGTCTTGAAAAACTAATAACTGGTATGAGACCTAACAAAATGCGTCATGAAAACTAAATTATAATGGGAGGAATGGTGAGATTCTGTGTGTGTTAATAATGGAAATGTGCATTATCATGGAAAAGATTACGAGGAGAAAACAAATTCAATTTTGTGTTAGCCTGTTTGGAACCATCAAGCATGTGCAAAGATGTCTGCATAAATGAGATACTAGATAAGAACAGAGATCTGCAAGTTGTCCAGTGGTATCACACAGACTACAGACAAGAGTATACAAAAAAAAGCATGCATTTACCTTATTATATATGTACACAAATGTTAGGAGTATCAGAAACAAAGGGGTAGAGATGATGCCTTGGTCAATATGCATTTGCAAAACCTGCCTATCAGAAGTAGCCATAATAACTTGTATAAAAGGTAAAGGGTAGCGCATTTTTAGGAAGAATAAACAGGATAGGAGAGAAGGCACATGTTATTAATGATACTGAATGACTTGAATCCAGTTATTGTTGAGACCTATGACTGTAATACTAGTAACAGTTTTTCATCTGACAGTGAGTTTAAAGCCATCTGGTGTGAGGTGGAGGTTAACAAGGTCAAATACGTAGTAGACTGTAGTTGCAGACTTAGTGGTGGAATGGTTGCTAGTAACGAAGAAATGCTTCACCAAATAAAGATAATGGGTGCAAAAAGAGTACTTGTAATGGAGGACTTTAATTATCCAAACAATGATTGGGTAGCAGTAAAATCTCATGAGAAGAATGAATTTGAATTGTTGCAAGATAACTTCCTCAATCAGCAAGTGACAGAAGGAACTCAAGGTCAAACAGTGTTAGATTTGATTATAGGTCAGAGGGGTCTTCAGTTAAAGGCATGACTATTCTGCCATTAGTTGGTAACAGTGATTGTGCAATACTCACTTGGGAAGCAGCTAAGTTTATGGATATTCCATTTAGAAATGATTACATGCAAGAAATATCTACATAGCAAGAAATTATGACTGAGGAGTGTGCTGGATTCTGCAATATGGTAAAGTTGTTGGATGGGAAGGATATTAATAGTGCATGGGCAGTGTTTAATAATACTTAAATGATGCAATATCATGGTATTTCTTCCACAAAATGATGTGGAAGAAATACCATGAGCATAAGGATGATGTTCATTATGAAAAGTAAAAGCAGCAAGCGAGAAGAGTCACAACTGTTGTATGAAAAGCTAAATCTGAGTATGAAAACACACTGGCTCTGCAAGCTAAGGAACAACCCCAAAGTATTCTATCGTTATGCTGCAAGTAAAAAAAACAATGAATATAAAAGAATAACTATTATTAGTTATTCTTTTATATTCATATGGTGTGAGGGTGACAGATACAGAAGAGGTTGTTCAACAACTGAGTGCTCATTTTGCTAAAAGCTATCAACCTGATGTATGCTACATTGCACTCACTGCTACCTCTTTGCTGAATGAAGAAACTCAAGTGTGAGGAGGAGTTATTAGAGCTACATACTTAATAAGAATTCAGCAATACAGACTGATGAAATATCAGCATTGATGCTAAAAGTGTGTTCAGCTGAACTGGCTATTGTTTGATTAGGACATATAATTAGAGTCTGAGAACATGGAAGATTTCACAGGAGTAGAAAGAATGAATAGTAAGCCCATTGCTACTGCTATCTTCGAATTGTAGAGGAACTATTTTGCCTTCTTTCTCCTATCTTAGAACCAGTTCATTTAAATTTCAATACTGGCCATTTAATTTAATGGTCTCTTGAATGTAATCCAAAAATTATATCGTCATCAAAATTTTGCAACATGTTAAGCACCTCTGGTTCACGTATTATTACTCCCACATCAGTCAATGTCACACCAGACTCTTGAAGCATACACCCGTGTCATATTCACCAGTCTCGTTACATTATCTCAACTTGGATGATATGGCAAAAAAAGAGGTGATATAATTGAGACAAACAAATGACTGAAAGGTTTTTACAAGAATAATACAGACATAATTTTTCAGAAAACGTTTGGTTGTGGAAGAACTAGAAGTCATCCTTGGAAACTGACCAAGAGGTAGCTAACAGGGTGTGAGTGTGCATATTATTATTGTCAGGACTAGATTTTTTGCTTGGAGAGTGATAAATAAGTGGATAGGTTGCAAGAGTCTGTGGTGGGTGCCATGACTGTGAATAAGTTCAAAGCAAAATATGATAGATACTGCTTGAATGTTGGACAGTGTTTAACATGATGTTTAGGACCTCTCTTGATGAGTCTAAGGACTCCATGAAGTAGCCAACAACAATAATAATAATTAAATTAACAATATAGAGAAAGCAATTCAAAAACAGAAAAGAAAAGTAAATGAGATTGTAATTGTAACAGGTACTAAACTTAACTAGCGATAAGTTCAGTATGAGCGAGGACATGAAAGGGTTGTTGGAAGAGGTGAGAGTGAAGAGGGAAGAAAGTGAGAATCATCAACCTCGATATGATAAAAATAAATTAAGAAGGACAATGATTCGATACGTAGACTGCATAGAAGGAATGGTTGTGAGTTTTTGGATGTGTGGAGTGAGTTTGAGGGAAGATTAATTTGTATAAGAGGGATGGCCTACACTTGAATGTGTTTGGTATCAGGAGCCTAGAAAAACTAATAACTGGTATGAGATCTCTAACACAGAAAATCAGGGAAATTAAATTATAAAGAGAGAAATGGTGACAATGTGAGTGTGAGAGCGACAATGTTGTATAACTCTGTTAATGAAGGGAATGAGCTTTGTCATGGAAATGAGGACAAGGAAAGAACAATTTAGACTTTGTGTTCATCTGGTTCGGACCAATCAAATGTGTGCAAAGATGTCTACTTGCATAAGGCACTAGAGAAGAATAGAGATCTACAAGTTGTCCAACTGTGTCATGCAGACTGCAGACACGAGTATACAAAAGAAAATGCAGGTGGATTGTTATGTCTGTACACGAATGCTAGGAGTATCAGAAACAAAGGGGTACAGTTTGATGCCTTAGTCAATATGTTTGGACCTCAGATAGTAGGCATTGGTGAGACTTAGCTATCAGAATCAGACATACTAACTTTTATTGAGTATAAGGGTACAGTATTTTTAGGAGGAATAGAGATAGAGAGAATAGGAGAGGAGGGGGCATGCTGCTAATGATATGGGATGGCTTGAATACATTTAGAGTTCAGACTTATGATTGTAATACTACTACTAACTCAAGTGGCAATGAGTTTGAAGCTATCTGGTGTGAGGTGGAAAACAGTGTGGTGTTGTTAGATACCTGGAGGATTAGTTGCTAGTGATGAAGAAATGCATCACCAAATAGAAAAGATGAGTATGAAAAGAGTAATCATAACAGGAGACTTGAATTATCCAAATATTGATTGGGTAGCAGTAGAATCTCAGGAGAAGAATGAAAATGCATTTACTGAGCTGTTGCAAGGCAATTTCCTCAAGCAGCATGCGACAGAAGGAACTCAAGGTCAAACGTTTAGACATAACTATTCTACCTCCAGTTGGCGACAGTGATCATGAGGTACTCACTTGGGATGTGACTAAGTTCATAAATGTTTCATTCAGAAAATGTTACATACTGAACTACAAAGCAAGAAATTATGAAAAACTGAGGAGTATACTGAGTTCAGTGGAATGGAATCAGTTGCTGGATGGGAAGAATATTGACAGTGCATAGGAAGCATTTAAACAATACTTAAATGATGTAATATCAGAATGTGTCCCGAGAGCTCGAAGAATAAATAGGATAGGAATCATATGGATGTGTAATCTTATTAAGCAAGAGATTTGTAGGAAAAGGATGATGTGGGAGGAATACAGCTTGAATAAGGATGATGTTGGTTATAAAAATTATAAGAAGCTGGCTAGAATAGTCAAAACTGTTGTACGGAAAGCAAAGTAAGAGTATGAAAAGAAATTTCCTCTGCATGCTAACAACAACCTACAAGAATCCTATCAATATGCTGCAAGTAAAAAAGAAAGAAAGAATGAATATGAAAGAATAACTCTTCTAAATGCAGACGGCATGAGGGTTGCAGATGCAGAAGAGACTGTTCAACTAATGAGTGCCCATTTTGTTAAAGCTATCAACCTGGAGTATGCAACACTGAGCTCACTGCTACCTCTTCACTGGATGAAGAAACTCAGGTGTATGAGGATGAGGTATTAGAGCCTATTGCACAAACAACAGGGACTGATGGGATATCAGTACGTGTCCTAGAAGAGTGTTCAGCTAACTGGCTATTATTTTGCTCAGGCTGTTTAATGCAAGTTGGAACAGGGAAAATTCTGCAGGAATGGAAAGAATGCATAGTAATTCCTTTGCACAAGGGTTGTGCAAAGACCAACATATCCAGGGACTGACCAATCAGTATCATGAGTGGTTGTGAAGATGTTGGAAAAATGGGTTACAGCTGCATTTAGAAATGGGTTGACAGTGAATCTCTACTTTGCAATGAGCAACACGGATTTACTAAGGGTGAAGGTCATATTTTAGCAAGTTGCTCACATTCTATAAACCATTGAACAAGACAAGCGAAACAGTTTGGATTTTGCTAAGGCTTTTGACAGAATGCAGCATGGTAGATTATTGCATAAATTGGAGAATATGGGATTGGATTATAAAATATTAGCATAGTTAAGAGGATGGCTAACTGACAGATATAAAAAAGTGGTATATGGCGGATGCAAGTCTGGAAAATTTAAGGTAACCAGTGGTGTACTAAAGGATCAGTGCTGTTTAATCTGTACATTAATACTGGGAAGGATTTGACAAGTGAGATACAGCTATTTGCTGATGATGTAAAGATAGGTAGGGTAATCAGGAATTCTGCTGATATGCAGTACTTGCAAAATTATCGGAATGGGCTAGAACTGTGGGCATGGTAAAATGAATGTCAGTTCAATATCAGTAAATGTAAAGTCATTCACTTCAGCATGATTAGATATCCAGTGTCGTATTATACTCGTGGAATTATGCTAGAAGAAACTGATGAGGCTAGGGATCTTGGAGTGTTAGTAGACAGGAAGTTCAGGGGCCATATAGCAAAGATTGCAAATACAACTCAAAAGATAATTGTAATGCTGAAATGAACCTTCACATGTCATTTTGCCTCTTTACAAGGCCTTGATAAGACCTCATTTGGACTATTGTACACAGGTCTAGTCTCCTGGTTTCTGATGTGATTCTGATATAGTGGAGAGAGAGAGAGAGAGAGAGAGTGCAAAGGAGAGTATTAAAAATGATATCAGGATTGCAGAATATTGATTATGAAGGCAGATTGAGAATTTGTAGACTGCAGACACTAGCAAACAGTAGAAAGAGAGGTGATATGATTCAGACTTACAAACTTCTGAAAGTCATACAGGATTTCAACTGATGGAATTTTTCAATTTATGGAGGGTGGCAGAAGGACAAGAGGGCATCCTTGGAAGTTGAGAATGAATGCTGCTAAGAAGAGGGTGGGTACTAGATTTTTCTCTCATAGGGTGGTGTATGATTGGAATGGATTGCCATTGGATGTTGTGAGTGCAAACAGTGTGAATGAATTCAAGAATAAGTATGATAGCTGGTGTGCATAGCATATGGCCTCCCTTGATAAGTCCTTGACTCTCTGTAGGTCTCTCTTAATAATAATAACTGTCCATCAGCAACTCTCTAATCCAGATCCTCAGATTCATATCTCGATTGCCATTTTCTCCAATTTATGCAATAGAAGTCTATGTGGAATCTTGTCAAATTTTTTTGCAAAGTGTAGCAATACTACTGAGTACCCATTTCACTTATGCATCTCCATTGTCACTTTACTATGAAAATTAACTACATTACTAAAGCCAGACCTACCTTCACAAAACCTTGTTGTACCATGTAGAGTATCATATTCCTATTCACCTACTATATTCTGTCTTTCAACGATTTCTCCAATACCTTAACTACTACTCCTGAGATACAACTTTCCCATAATGAGGCTTAAGCGCCTCTGTAGCGCAATTGGAAGAACGACGGTACGTTGTGCCTTTCAATTAGAAAAGATCTAAGTTTGATTCTCATCATGCCGGAAGGAATCTTTATATGGACTTTTTCAATTAAAGGTGAGTTAGCCAATCTCATACGGAGGTAGCAGGGTTTTTTCTCCCGGAAACTTTGGTTTTTCATCCCGCATACAGACAAATCGGCCCTTCAGAACACACGCAATTTACAGGCAAAAAATACTAGCGGTGGTCGTTGTGGGCAGTAGATGGCATTGCTGTAGGCAACTGGTAGTAGAGGTTCTGTGTAGTAGTGCAAGTTGTACAGTACAGTAGGTGTCCTGCGATGAGTCTTCAGACACCTTGGAGGTGTCACGAATAATAATAATAAATTAAACAGCTTGGTCAGAGGAGATGATAATTCCCTTGGTAATTCTCGTTATACACCTGTTCTGAAAAATTATATACAATATTTTAGAACAGGTTTGGTGGTAGGAGAACTAGAGACCATCCTTAGAAATTGAGCAATAGTGTAGTTAGTAGGGATGTCAGGACCAGATGTTTTGCTTGAAGAGTGGTAAATAAGTGGAAGAGGCTACCAGAATCTGTTGTAGGTGTCTTGACTGTGAATGAATTCAAAGCAAAGTATGATAGATACTGCATGAATGTTGGATAGTGCTTGGCATGATGTTTTGGACCTCCATTGATGGGTCTACAGACTCCGTGGAGTCAGTCAAAAATATATCAGCTAATGCCTTTTTATTCCCATATAGGGAGTAGGCGAGACCGTTTTAGCCCTATCTAACTTTTGGAGACTGAGTGGGGAATTCAATCTCCACTGGTACACAATCAGAGATAGTTGGCCCTAGGCCAACTATCTCTGATTAAGCGGCATGCAGTGAAGAGAGATGGCTCAACAAGTGCCGCCATCTCATCGTCCCTAACACAATATATTTAATGTCTGAAATAATATGGGTTCTATGGTCAATTTTCTTCATTTTATGGAACGAAAACCCGAGTTTCTAGGAGAAAAAAAAAAAAAAAAAGCTTACCCGTGCCAGAGATTGACTAACTCAGGAACCAGTCGAAAAAAGGATTAGAAAAATTTCTTCTGGTTGCCGACTAGATTCGAAAGCAAGTCTTCCTTCGTGCAGACAAGCGCTGTGATGTGCAAATGCCACAACCACTGAATTACACAGGCTCTCAAGCTCCACCTGGCACCCAGTCGTCTCGCATTGCGGATCGATGCTCGGGTTCCCAAAACTGAACAATACTGAGTAGTCAATAATAATAATAATATGTACACTCACAATATGATCTCTCAGTACTACTGCTTCTATCATGTTCTTACAATCTGTATTCATTATCCTTCCATAAACATTTCTTCTTTTATTTGTCACATAGTGAAAAATTTTTTTCACTATGTGACCTCTCAATAATCTCAAATCAGATTATGAGAGGCCATTCCCTCTCATAATCTGATTTTGACTTCCTTACCATGATATTCACTATTCTTGCCTGTGCTTTTCATAAATGTGTTGATCACTTCTTATATTTCCACCAGTACTGTTTCTTTTTTTACAGGTCCTGCTTAATGATGCAATTCATCCATTTTATTCTTATTATTATTACAGCAACTCCTAGGAGTCCTTAGACCCATCAAGGGAGGCCCTAAGCATCATGTCAAGAACTATCCAACATTTGTGCAGTATCTAACATACTTTGCTTTGAACTCATTCAGTCATGGGTTAGAGTTTAAGTAAATAAATAAATAATTTTAAAAAATCCTTACTTTACCAAGGTACTAATGCATTATATGACTTTTCAGTGAGGATCACATTATAAAAAAAATAAAAATCAGTATTGCCATAGGTCTAGCTCCTACTGGTGAGACTGCAATAAAGCAGGTGCAAACTTTGTTTGCTCACACTTGGATAAAGGATTAAACTAAATGTATTAGTCTAACTAAGTGGAAAGAAACTTCCAACATCTTTCTCTAAATCCAGAGTAATTTAATAATAAGGTGAAACACCTTTTGGCAACTCATATAGGTAAATACACTTCTTCTTCTGCAGCTATTCCCACTTAAGCAGGATCGCTGTTTGCTGTTTGTGATGAGTCTCCTCCACAACCTCCTGTCTTGGGCTGCAGCCACATCCAAGTTCTTCATCCTCAAGTCCTCCTCCACCATCTCCCTCCATCTCTCCTTTGACCGTCCGTGCTTCCTCTTCCCCTACACATCCATCTGCATGACCTTTCTTCCCACATACTCTTCTTCCCTCCTCATCACATGACCAAACCATCTCAACCTTGCCTCCTGTATCTTTGCTCCTAAGTTCGTAACTTTTACCGTTCCTCTTACATAATCATTTCTCAGACGATCCTTTCTGGTCACACTACACATTCACCTAAGCATTCTCATCTCTGCTACCTCCATCCTGCTGATGTTATTTTTCCTCAGGGCCACAGTTTCCATAGAATACGTCATAGCTGGTCTCACTACTGTCCTGTAGATTTTGCCTTTGAGATTGATCTGTAGTCTCTTATCACATAGCACTCCAGCCATCTCTCTCTCTCTCTCTCTCTCCAGTTCCTCCATCCTGCATCCCACTTCCTTCTCATCCTCACCATCCTCTTTCATTGTTGAACCTAAGTATCTAAAGTCACTGACCTTTCTGATGACATTTCCTTCCAGCTCTAGATCTGTCTCCTGGCTGCCATCCACTTTGCAACACATATACTCAGTCTTACCTCTGCTCAGTCTCATACCTCTCTTTACCAGTACTTTCCTCCAACTTTCCAGTTTAGCAGCCACTTCTTCTCTTGATTCTGCACACAGCATAATGTCATCTGCACACAACATAGTCCAAGATGCATCTTCTCTCACCTCCTCCATCACAATATTAAACAGGAACAGACTTAATGCTGACCCTTGATGCAAGCCAACTGTCACTGGAAAACTTTCTGTCTCTCCCAGGCAGGTTCAAATGCTTGTTTTCACATTTCTGTACATCTCCTGCACCAATCTGACATATTTCTCCGGTAACTTCTTCTCCCTTAAATACCTCCAGACTTCTTGCCTTGGCACTCTATCATAAGCTTTTTCCAGATCAATAAAAACCAGATGTAGCTCCTATTGCTTCTCTCGAAACTTTTCCATTATCTGTCGTAACCCAAAGATAGCATCTGTCGTCGATCGACCAGGCATGAAGCCAAATTGCTCCTTTGCAATCTCCACCTGCTTCCTCAGTCTTCCATCAAGAACCCTCTCTAGGATCTTCATTGTGTGGGACATCAACTTTATTCCTCTGTAATTCTTACAGTCTTGGGCATCCTCTTTAATCTTGTAGATGGGGACAAGAGTACTTTCCTTCCATTCCTCAGGTATATTATCCTGTTGACAAATATTTATTAACAGGTCCCACAGCAGGTCAATTCCCTCTTCCCCTAGTGCCTTCCATGCCTCCACTGGGATCCTGTCAGGGCCTACCGATTTTCCATTCTTCATCCTCTTTACAGCTTCCTTCACTTCCACTCTACTAATGTTCTGCACCATCCCCTCATTAGGCTCCCCATCTTCTCTGTGAGTCCTTGTATTTTCTTCATTCAAATACACTAGTGGCCAAAATTATGGAAAAAGTGTATTTTTGAGGTTTGATGGCTCATAACACCACTTTCTTTCGTGTAATACCATAAAATTATATATCAATGGAAAGAAATTTAATCAAGAATGTAATGCAACAAAGTTTGTTCAGTTATGTGAACAAAGAATTTCATTTGATATTTTTCATTGGAACAAACATTTGGGTATAACCAGAAACCTTTGGTTTCTGGTTATACTCAAATAACCAGAAAAAAGAAGCACAACTTGCTTAGGTTGACATGAAGTAGCTTTCCTTCATTTGAATGAAGCCAATGAGCATGAGTGTTTAGAGAGCCAATCAGATGTCATCTTGTTTTGGCAATGAACCAATAAGGTCACAGTATTGATGTCATGTATTGGAGCTGAGAGGAGGACATTTGTCAGTGTATTATTTGACTGCTATCAAGTTGGTTGGTTTTTTTTGTGTTCTTTCATTTAGTGAGCTTGTAAAACATAATAAAATTAAAGAAATGGTGCAAAGAGTTGACCGGTCACCCAGAAAGTGATGTAAAATAGTACTATTAAGTGAACAAGGCTACAGTTATGAAGAAATTAGAAGAAAAATTGGTGGAAACTTAACCAAAGGTGGCATTTCTAAATTTTTGAAGAGGTATAAGGAGACTCAGTCACCACAAAACCAGACTGGTAAAAGCAGGAAAGGGTGCACAACAGCAAGTGATGATAGAAGAATTGAGAGACTGTGCCTACGTGACAGAAGAAAATCATCTGGGTGCATACAAGATGAAATGGTGCAATACAATGTGAAGTTGAGTGCAAGGACTGTTCGGTGCAGACTGCAGGAATTTGGTCTAAATGCTAGAATTCCACGAAAAAATCCATTTTTATTTCTTAAACAAAGGTGGAAAAGATTAAACTGGGCTAAAACCAATGTTAACTGGACAGCAGAACAATGGGACAGTGTTATTTGGAGTGATGAGACCAAAATCTCCCTGTTTAGTAGTGATGGCATAAAATATGTAAGGAGAAGAATTGGAGATTTGCATCCTGATTACATTACACCTACCATGAAACACCCACTTAGTGTTATGATCTGGGGTAGTATGACATCAAAAGGTGTGGGCAGAATTTGCGTGATTAATGGGAATATAAATGTCCAAAAATACATAAATGAAATACTTGAGCCCAAACTGAAGCCTTCTGCACATGATCTTTTCCAAGGTAATGAAGCACTTATATTTCAACAGAATTCAGTTCCATGTCATGTTGCTGCTGTGTGCAAAAAGTGGTTTCAGGATAATCATATTCCACTGCTGGAATGTCCTGGGAATAGCCCAGACCTTAACCCAATCGAAAATCTATGGAACCGACTAAAGAAACTTGTTAGTCAGAAGCAACCCACCAATAAAACCCAATTAATAGAAGCAATAATTCAATCTTGGTTTCACATTATAACAGCTGCAGAACTAAAAAACTTGGTTCATTTCATGGGAAGGCATTGTAAGGCTGTAATTAATACTCAAGGTCACCCAACTAAGTATTAACTCACATTGTGAGAATTTTTGTATATCTCATTTTTTCTGTGTTTCACTTTTCTTCTTTATAACTGCTATTCTAATAAAAAAAATCCTTCATAAAAGTTATTGCATTACATTCTTGATTAAATCTTTCCATTGATATATAATTTTATGGTATTACTCAAAAAAAAAAGTGGTGTTATGAGCCATCAAACCTCAGAAATACACTTTTTCCAAAAGGTTTCCACACTTTTGGCCACTAGTGTATGACTTCTCCATTGCTTCCACCTTAGTATTACCACCTCTGGGTCTGGCTCCCACTGACAAGACCTCGATAAAGGTCGAAACTGGTGTGGGTAGTGGCCCTTCCCATAATGCATAGCATTATACATGTCTGCAAGGAGATGTGCTTTGCATTATGGGAGATACTAAGCCAAGGAGTGATGAGAACTTGGTCCATCTTTACCACGAGTTGCCTCAGTTCTGAAGATATTTCAGGCACAAACTTTGTTTGCTTACACTTGGATAAAGGATTAAACTAAATTTATTATGGATAGTGACCCCTTCACATAATAGGCAGCAAATACACATTCCAAAAGATTGTGTATTTCTTTGTACATTATGAGATAATGAGGAAACTGATGTGAGGTCAATATCCTCTATGTAGAAATAGTCTAGTCCTGAAGATACTTCATGTGTAAACTTTTTTCTTTATTCACATTTGGCTTAAGGATTAAGGTAAGTGTATAATTCTTGCAAAATATAATTTCTTTCTGGCATTAGTATACAGCTACAGCATAAATAATGCATACTGCTCAATAACAGAATAGTATAGAAAGAATAGAAATAGATTACTGAATAGGTAGGTTTGTATGATAAAAAATCAGTAGGGAAATCCATATGGAACATGACAGTACACAACAGTGTTCAAACTAATTTCAATATTTAAATCTAAAAGTCGGGTTAAAAAAAGACCCAGGAAATGACCACACATATATGCCAGTTCCAAGGGGAAAAGGGGGGAAGTGACTAAAACTAATACTAGAATAACTATGTACATTAAACTCAAAATCATACGTTGAACATAATGTGACATAACCAAGAGCAGTAATGCCGTAGAACATACACATATATTATGAATAACTTCGGAGCATTTTTAAAACCTGAAAAATACACTCATAGTCTACATATTTTACAAACATTTTCCTAAGAAATAAGAGGACTAACCTTAAAATCGTTCTAATCAGTAAACGCAAGGAAGCGCCACTCCAAATCATTGTTAACAAATTAATTAAAAATGCAATAGCATAAATTACTTCAGTTTATATGAACAGTGGATGAGGATATTTATGTAGAATATATGACGTTTCTTGTGACCGCAAAGATATAGTGTTTTTCATAAAAATAAATATATACTTTCATCACATAACACGTTTTAGAGCTTTCCAAATACCAATTAAATGGCCATTTAACGTTGAAGTTTCCAAAATACGAGTAAGAATAATTAAAAGTCCCGGCATTTTCTGTTGTCCAGAAGGTACTATACGTTCCGAGGCCAATCACATTTACTCAGAAACACAACATTTAGGAAAGTTTATTTTAAAAAAAATAAAACTACTTATACTGTGTTTAATTTATCTGCTGTATAAGATTTCATTTCTTAAAAAAAAAAAATCGTATGGTTAACAATGCATATTTCATCTATTAATTATACAGAGCGTTACTGAAACACCTCAAGAAGATAACTGAGTATCAACAAAATGATGCAATCACCCAGTAAGCAGCAGCTAGTGCCCACAGTAGAAAAATTCTCCTGCAAATTATCTCTCTCTTTTTTTTTTTATTCTTTTTTTAACTAAGATTCTTTAAAGTTGTATTTAGGAAATAAAACGACCATGAGCTAGTAAAATTTTCCAAACCAATTAGCGTTTTTCATACTTTCTCTCTCTTAAACCACAAAAGAATTAATTTTTTAAACCAATCACAACATTCAAAAAATAAAATAAATAAATAAAATGATGATAATGACGATAATAAATAAAAATATTATATATGAAATATCGAGACAACAATTTAACGATTACTAGTTTCAAGCATTCCGACAAAAATTTAAAAAAAAGAAAGAAAAAAGGGCACAATAGTTGCAGTAACTAGCTATACGATCAGAGAAAGGAAACACTCGATAGCACTAGGTATATCTACATGGTATATACAAAACATGTAAAAATTACTCGAGAGAAATGAGAAAGATTTAGATGTGTTTAATGAGTAAAAAGAGAATTTGTCCGAAGTGTAAGACAACATATAAGGGATATTTTGGTTTTCTTATAAATTATAAAGTTATAAAATTAATTTACAAATGTAACACATTTATTTTAAAATATTCTTAATATACAACAGTATAGAACACTCAACTGCGTACAAAATCATGTTAACACTTGTCGAAACGTGTCTTAGTCATTTTATGACCTTTTTCTTGTATTAATAAATTAAATTATTTCTTGTATTAATAAACTAGTATTAATAAATTAAAGACTTAATTCTGAATGCTAGTCAAGTAGATAATAGTTTAATATCTGTCATAGCCATATTAGCATGTGGCTTGTTGCGCTCACTTCCACAGTACATAATTATCACTTCAGTTGTAAACTTGTCCCACCTACCACCCATTATTTTGTTAAAAATGGCGAGAAACCTGATATCCGGAATCCATGGCTTGGAGAGCCATTGGTCGATTAGAAGCTGGACAAGCGCAGCAATTTTTCGCTCAAGCGTGTCGTGTATCTCAAAGCGTAATTTCAAGACTTTGGAATCGCTTTTTGGAGACGGAAAATGTTCGAAATTGTCTTCATGTCATAGGTTTATATGCTCGATGACCAATAGTTTACATTCCACGTACTGCAAATCACAAAACGGCCCGAAGAATTTGGGCACAGGAACACCGCAATTGGACAAATGAAGATTGGATTTGTACTCTTTAGTGAAGAGTTCGGGTACAGTCTGCAACCAGATGACCGACGTATCTTGATAAGGCGTGAAAGTGGAACAAGAAATAATCTACTGTTTGTTCGTGAATGACCCCAACATCAAGATGGGAGATTGATGGTATGGGCTAGAATAAGTATAGGTGGCCATATTGGTCTCTATTTTATCAGAAACGGTTCCTTAACAGCCCAAAGGTATTGCGATGAGATTTTGGAACCTATAGTTTCTACCATATGGTGCTGAAATTGGCCAAGAATTCATATTTATGAACGACAATACTCGTCCAAACCGCGCAAATTTGGTTCAAGAGAGGTTTGAGGAAAAATATTGAACGAGTGGAATGGCCTACCTGTTCACCGGATTGTAATCCAATCGAACATACCTGGGATGCTTTAGGTAAGGTGCGTTTCTGCTCGACTGGTGCCGCCATGATCGCTTCAAGAGTTCGAAATTGCTCTCACAGAAGACTGGGGAAATATTATTATTGTTATTATTATTATTATTATTATGTAACACCTCCAGGGAGTCCAAAGACTCATCGAGGGAGGGTGCCTACTCTACAAATCTGTGTCCACCACTCAATCCACCAACTACAACGAACCGCAACTACCATCATCATCTACACCAACGCCATCTTCCGCCCATCATCACCGCCACTGGTATTTTCCAGACACTCACAAACACCCATGTCCAAGGTGGGATTCTAACCTGCAATATCCTACAAGAACTTTTGATCATCTTATCTGGTCCATGCAATCAAGATGTACCATTGTTTTGGCTGTTCATGCAGACCATACACCCTATTAAAAATTAACAAAAGCGTTTTTGGCTATTCTTGTTGTTATTCTTGTTAAAATTATTTCATGCTAAAATGTATAGTTTGTTAAATTTGTCATAAATATCGATTATTTAAAAAAATCTCATCAATTACACCCCATCCATAAGTAAGAAATATTTATTCATTTATAAAGTACCCAATAGTTATAATTATCTGCAGAAATTTATAATTATCGAGAGAAACTAAAATATCCCTTAATTGTTTTGAGCAGTGTATTGTAGCAAAAACAGAATAACAGGTGACGATTTCAGCGAGGATTTTGAACACTATATATTAGTACATCCTACATTGTACAATCAATGGCCAAAATATTAGAAACATTCATGCTAAATGTAATCTACTACAACACGCAACTAATATCAGGAATGTAGTATAAAATAGGCAGGAGTTACCTTAGGGTATGCAGTGCTCTAATTCGTGAAATGGGTGAATTTGAATAGGAGATTATTGTGCAAGCCAGAAGCAGTAAAAGTATCATTGAGACCGCTGTCCTACTATATACACCACTATCTCGCGTATTCTACAGGTGCATCATAAATAAAAAAAGAAGACGCTAGGCTGGCTTAAACTTCCTTTTTGCTCCAATCTTGATAATTCTTTATCCATCAGACATAGGTACTGTAGAACTGGCATAATATTCTGAATAGTCACCTGCTGTTATACAATTTCTTTATTCGTATGAGGTTCCCCCCAATCTCCCCACCCCTTTGGGAGATTGGGTGAGCCCTCCGAATGTGGGATTAGGTAAATATATATTTTATTACTGTAAATCCGTGTGTGTTCACGAGGCCGGTATACCTGTTCTGAGAAACGAAAAACTCGAGTTTCCAGATGAAAAAACCCTCTTCCCCATGTAAGACCGACTAACTCACCTTTAGACGAAAGAGACCAGATAAAGGTTTCTCACGTCATAGATGGGAATCGAACCCGAGTCTTTCCCACTAAAAGGCTTCATCTATATTGACTGAGCCACGGAGATTCTAGCTGTTATGCGATTAAAGTAATTATGACTGACATCGTAGAAAATATATCAGTATTAGACATCACAAGACAGCGTTTGACCGCACGAAGAAAGGATTTGGTGGTTCAAATCTAGTCGCCGACTAGAGGAAATTTTTCTAAGCCTTTTTTCGGCCGATTCCTGAGTTAGTCGATCTCTGGCACGGGCTAGCGGGTTTTTTCTCCCGGAAACTCGGGGTTTTCGTCTCGTAAACTCAAGAAAATCGACCGTAGAACCCACACTATTTTCAGACATTAAAAATATTGTGTTAGGGTTAGAGACCACGAGATGGTGGCATTAGCTTGCCGCCTTCTTCACTGGGTACCGATGAATCAGTGATAGCATTGGGCCAGCTATCTCTCTGATTGGCTACTAGTGGAGATGGAACTGCCCACTCAGTCTCCATAAGTTAGATAGGGTAAACGGCCCCGCCTACTCCCTATACGGGAACAACATAGGCGTTAGCTGAAGATAAAACATTATCCATCGTCAATTTTATTGTATTATTTTGTGCAGATGGAGGACACATGTACGACAAACGATATAAAATCAAAACCTTTCATGCTTAGCAAACATGGTGAGGCTACTGTGACAAGAAAATAGTCTGAGTTACATTTTCATAAAGCAAGGGTTAAATTACGTGATCAACTTTGAACATTAATGCCTATTAACTGTAATTCTTTCATGTTTATTATTGCTCCTGAATTAGGCTGACCATATTTCCATGAGACAAAAACGGGATGGGTTATGTAATATTCTGTATTCATGAAAAAGTAAGATTATAAAAAAAAAAGTTTTACTTTGCCCAATATCTATCGTGATAATTGGTACATACTGAAGAAAATTTTGGTTCATGAATTTTATTGATCAATGTCGACAAGCAATCATTTGCACGAAAAATTTGGCAGTGACCCAGAGTATGATAAGCAACAAGAGCTCCACTTGCTACAATTTTATCCCTTTTGCTATCACCATCACATCTCACCCTAAACGAGTTGATGTTTTTAACTGAAGCCTGAGTCTTTTCCGCATCGTTATGTTTCTGGCTATGTAGATGTTGGTTGATGTCGCTTCTGCCTCCATGATCAACGGAAAAATGGATAATACAATTTTGGCATACCACTTTCGTGGCATATCACTACACAGCTTGTCCAGTTTTAATAAATTTCAATTCTTTCTGGAGATCATCATTAAAACAGCAGTTTCGCCTCTTTGTCATTGCAAGCATAGACTTAAAGCTTTAAAAAATAACACTTAAAAGTTTAAAAAAATACGAAATTTAAACCACCGGCATTGAATAACAATGCCACCGGTTAGCATACGAGCAAAACAAAAACTAACGCTACAGCAGAACAGACGCCGCGTCTGAGACGCTTAGGCGTTGCCAACATGTATTTTTTATTTTCTCTGAATAAGCCACTGCAGATATCGATATTTAGTATGAAACAATGCGATTCCATGGTTATACAAATTACTAGTATCCATAATACTTATATACAATTATCGGTTTGGAAAAATAATTTATGATTGACCAATATTAAAGCATATTTATAGTTTTTATTAAAACGTTTTAATGAAAACTGACATTTTCATTACAACGATGGGACGGCCGGAAAATATATAAAAAAAACGGTACGTATGGTCAGCCTATCCTGAATGTGATGAACATATTCAGCAGAAGAGCCTCACCATGTCAGCGAAAAGTACCAGCCAGTTCAAGCTTCATATATATATATATATATATATATATATATATATATATATATATATATATATATATATATATATATATATATATATATATATATATATATATATATATATATATATATATATATATATATATATATATGAAGCTTGAATTACTCGGTTGTTGTACATTTTCATAAAATGATTGAATGACTAGAACCGAGAGAAATGAAAACAAAGTTTATTAGTTTTATTAGTTCTGCACAACTAGTTTCAGCTGTGTATCAGCCTTCGTCAGGTGCACATTAAAAAAGAAGATATAACCAGTACAAACACATGGAGGAAATAACTCTAAACAACACGAAAAATTGGTGTATATATATATTTCAACGTTGAAACGTTGAAGTCTGCGGATTCAAAATTGTTCCCTCGTTGGCTTCATTGTTGGGCCTATGCATGCGTATAGCATCTCGTGAACGCCAGTATTTGATCACAGCACAGTGACAGTCTGAAAGCTTCTAACTCCGGTTGTTGTTGTTGAGATGTAGGGGGTTGAGAATGATTTCATTTGATTCTATTATCTTCCTTTCTACTTCATCATGGCAACGGAAAATGTTATTAGACTTGTCCCATAGGACTGTATGGCTAGGGTTTTCTTCATTAGAATTGGCCGAGAATAGACTGGCCATCACTAGACAAAGCACTGGCTTTTTTAGTCATGTTTAGACGAAGGCTGATACAAGCTGAAACTAGTTGTGTAGTACTAATAATATTATTTGGAGCCATGGCTGGGATTCTCTCCTGACCTTCCTTGAACATCTAAATAGTCAACACCAAAACATAAAATTTACAGCTGAGTTTGAAGCTAATGGTTCTCTTCCTTTTTTGAATGTCAATTTGACCCAATCCTCAGAAAAACTTAAAATCTCGATTTACAGAAAACCCACACACACTAACAGATATCGCCGCGGTCATTCCCATCATTATCCTCCTCAGAAGGTTGGAACCATTTCTACTCCAGGACATTGTGCTCGCTCTCTTCTTGATGATGAGATAGAACTTAATGAAGAACTCAATTTTCTCAAATCTACTTTTCAACTAAATGGTTATTTTCAAAAAACTACTGATAAATTTCTATTTAATCCTCCCGGTCGCCGTAATGAAGAAACCATTAGTGAAAAAGGTAATATTTCTATTCCATACATAAGCTTTGTCTCACCCAAATTAGCCAAGGCTCTTAGAAATTACAACATAAGAACTTTATTCATTCCTGTTCCTAAAATTCGCTCCCTTGTGAGCCATCCGAAACCTAGACATCATAATCTTAAATATCCTAGGTTTTACGAGAGTCTACTGTATATATTTCACAACTGTGAAATATATACAGTAGACTCGACTATCCGGCTCGCGACTATCCGGCCTCCCTACTATCCGGAGCCCGGATTTTATCACGGAGAATTATAATAATACAGTAATTCTCCGTGATGAAATGAGGAATACGTAATGTAATTTACTTTGCCAAGGCGTTGCAAGCGGGTTTCTGCTACAATCCTCCTACGTGCCGTGTGCATAACACAAGTTGAGACATGCAAAGTGCGGATTTCCCCGCTTCGTCAGTTGTGTATCGGATGTCCACGAGTGAGGAATACATTTGCCACTGTTCCTGGTTACGTTAGTAAATTGTTAGTAAAGAGATTCGAAACATATCACTTGTAAAGTCTTGGAAAATTCTTTTGGACCATTAAGGTGGACATTTCAACCTTGAACCCGTGTGTGAAACCGAAGTGGAAGATGAAAATGATAAACTTGTTTCGTTGCTCAAACATGTACCGAGCTGTGACGATGTCAATGCAGAGGACATTACAAAATGGATGTCAAACGACGAAGTTGATGAAATAACTGACAACGATATTGTGGAAATGGTAACACAGGGGGAAGAAGAAGAGGTGGAGGAAGCGGCATCCTTAGATGACAGGAAAAATCTCATCCCACATTCGGAAGGGTTCAAGACGATTGAGGCAGCGCTGCAGTATGTGAGTGAGCAGGAGGAAGCGACGCCAGCTGATATCATCTGCTTGCGTAAGTGGAGGAACATTGCGTCGCGGAAGAGGGCTAAAAGGGTGAAGCAGTCATCTATCAAGAACTTTTTCAACTAAAAACTGTTTTGACTCTTTCATCTTAGGCCTACCTTTTCACATTTGTGTGAAAAGGTAGGCCTAGAACTTCGGCCTAGCTGACTTTTGTGTTATCCGGCCTGCCTTTCCCCCACATTAGGCCGGATAGTCGAGAGTCTACAGTATACATTAATTTTCCGTGTTGATTGCAGTTATTTTCTCCATGTGTTTTCACTGGTTATTTCTTCTTATTTAATGTGCACCTGACGAAGGCTGATACAAGTTGAAACTAGTTCTGTAGTACTAATAAATTTTATTTTCATTTTTCTCTCTCTCTCTCAGTTCTAGTCATTCAATCTTCACACACACACACACACACACACACACACACACACACACACACACACACACACACACACACACACACACACACACACACACACACACACACACACACACACACACACACACACATATATGTGTGTGTGTGTAGTTCTATCTCCTCCTGTAGACAATCAGAGATAGCTGGCCATGACCAGGACCAGCGCATAGTATTTTTCTTGTGTGTGTGTGCGATTAATGGTGGGCGCCTTTCCAAAAAAGTTTTTTTTGAATGAAGTATGAATAAAATTAACAGGAAATTAAAAACAAATTAAAATCGCTTTACAGTATAATGATACCTACGGATTAGTCCTGCTTATACAATTTTTTTCAAGTTATATAAAATTTCAAAATAATATAAAATAGTAATATGAAGTATATAATAGTATTAAAGAGATATGGAACATTTATTATTGGTGCATGTGCGTGGTGAACTATTTTTTGTCAATATTATTTTATTTTGGTAAAATAACATATAATTATTTATTATAGATACAAGGCTGAATTATGATGAATGTCACTGTTGAAAATATGAAAATAATTATATTTTTTCAATTATCGTTCGAAACAAATGCACTGCGATCTAATGCCGATATTAGTTTGCGCTTGCCATTGCCATTGATACGAAACTTTTATTATTGGCGTTGGTTCGTGGTGAGAAGCAATTTTTAATATGTAAATCTATTTATTAAAAAATTCGTTACTGATTAGAATTTTTATTTTTATTTTTATTCTTATTTTTATTTTTATTCTTATTTTTATTTTTGTATTTAATGTATTTATTTTTTATTTCTTTGTATAGGCAGCATCCCAGACGTTTCACTTTTCACCGGTAACATACAGTAAAATTTAAAATTTTACTGTATGTTACTGTCTGAAACAGTAACATACAGTATATTGCTAGGGTTAGGTAGAGACGGCAGCACTTGTTGGTTAGTCTCTTCATCAGTAGCCGCCAAAAATTAGTGAGACATGGACGAGCTATCTTTGATTGGCTACAGGTGGAGATTGAACTGCCCAGTCAGTCTCCAAAAGCAAGATAGAATGTAAAGTATTCGCCAACTGTCTATAACGCAATAAAAAATGTTAACTGTTTTTTTTAATAGGCCAGCTATCTCTGATTGGCTACATGTGGAAATTGAACTGCCCACTCAGTTTCCAAAAGCTACATAGGGTTTAAATGCCTCACTAACTACCTATAATGGAATAAAAGGCGTTAGCTTATTATTATTATTTTATTCACATAATTGATACACAGTCAAAAGAAGATATAATATAAATAAAAATATGAATGGTGATTCAGAATAATTCAAATTCTACCCAAGCATCTAAGAATAGTCCGTCAGGTAGCGTCGTAAATTAGACTCTTCCAAGTAATGCTGTTTTTTGTAGGTTATATGGGGTCACTTCGTTGATGTTTAATTGCTGTAGATAGTAGGATAGCTTCTTTAGTTTCACCAAGTGCACTGATAAATACTGGGATGACTTTGATGTGTTTAAGCCACAGCCGGCCAACTTCGATTGCCAGATCTTGATATTTAGTAATTTTTTCCAGTTCTTTGTTGTTGATGTTGTTATCACTGGGTACAGCAATATCGATAATCCAAACCTGTCGAAGTTCGATAATTGTGATGTCAGATCTATTGTGTTCCAAATGCCAATCAGTATGTATTCCAAAGTCCCAGAAAATTTTTGCTGTTTCGTTTTCCAGTACACTCTCTATTTTATGCTGCCACCAGTTATCAGAAGTAGGAAAGCCATATTTTTTGCATATATGCCAATGAACTATTTTGGCCAATTGATAACGACGGTATTTATAGTCAGTTTGAGCTATTGTGCTGTAGGCACTGATTAAATGTTCTACAGTCTCATCTTTATAATCGCATAATCTGCATTTGCTGTTATTATTCATGTTCAAAATTTTTGCTTTCATTGCATTAGTTTGTAATGCCTGTTCTTGAGCTGCTAGAATAAATCCTTCTGTTTCTTTTTTAATGTATCCATGTTAAAGCCATTGCCATGTCTTGTTCACGTCAATTTAGTCCTCAGTATCTCGAAGAAATTGGCTATGCAAGGGTTTATTTTTCCAGCGCACATATCGGATATTTTGTTATTTCTTTTTGTAATCGGATTTGTTTCCTGTTGCTTTTAGAAGGCCCTCTTCTGTAATTGCTTGAAACATTGGCTCAGAGCTATTGTCGATGTAATTTTTAAACCAATTTCTTCTTCTTCCACAGTATGTCTCATTTGCAGCAGACCCCGTCCACCTAATCTCCTCGGTAGGTACAACCGGTCAACATCACTTCGTGGGTGTAATGCATGATGCATAGTCATTAGTTTTCTAGTTTTGCTGACTACTTTGTCCAGGTCATCTTTTTTCCAATTTATTATTCCAGTTGTGTATCGGATCACTGGTATAGCCCAAGAATTCATTGCTCTAACTGTGTTTAATCCATTTAGTTTTGTTTTCAGAATATTTCTAACTCTTTTGATGTATTCTGATGCTGCCTGTTGTTTAACTTTCGAGTGGAGAATATCATTGGCTTCTAATATTCCTAGGTATTTATAGTGTTCATCAGCTGAAATTGCTTTTATATATTTCTCTTGATCAAAATTAAAATTGCTAGTGTCAATAATTTTTCCTCGTTTGATTGATAAAATTGCGCATTTATCTAAACGAAATTCCATTTTGATGTCCTGACTGAAAATACGAACTATAATCAACAAAGAATCTATTTGCTGGGAGGATTTTCCATATAACTTCAAATCATTCATACACAACAGATTTTTTAGGAAATTTAGTAAATTTTAATATTACATTTAGGAATTTCATATCCAAGTTTTGTTTTCTTCAGAATCGTATACAAAGGTATCAAAGAAATGTTGAAGAGCAATGGTGACAAGGAATCACCTTGGAAAATTCCACATTTAATGGTGATATCTCCAAATCCTTCATTATTCACTATTAATGTTGTTTTCCATGATTTCATAGCAGTAGCCAGAAACGAACATATGTTTTTGCTAATTCCAAATATTTTTAGTGAATTTAGGATCCACAAGTGTGGGAAGGAATCGAATGCTTTCTTGTAATCTATCCATGCCATGTTTAAATTAGTTTTTCATCTTTTTGAGTTTCTGAGAATCATTTTATTAATAAGGATCTGGTCTTTTGTTCCTTTAGATTTTTGAAAATTGCCTTTTCGTTCAATCGGATAAATCTGATTATCTGATAAGTAGTGGTATGTGGAATTTGTTATGATTGCAGTGAACAGCTTAAGCATAGTTGGTAGGCATGTTATTGGACGATAGTTACTTGAGTCTGCGTCCTTATTCTTATTTTTCATGAAGACAAAACTGCACACAGATATCATCCAGTCTTCTACTGAGCCAGACTGCAACAAATAATTAAAGTGTTCTGCCATTCGATCATGTAGACTGGTTAGATGTTTTAACCAAAATCCATGTAGATCGTCTTTGCCAGGTGAACTCCAGTTTTTTTAGATTTCAAGCTTGAGAACTGACCATTTCTTTAGTGATAATGACATTTTGCATTTGTTTTTGTTTCATTTCTGATTCTATTTCATTAATCCATGAAGCATCTTTATTGTGTTAAATAGGATTATCCTAGATTGACTTCCAAAATTTGAGTGTTTCTTCTTTTCCGGGTGAATGATGGTTTGCATTTGTATTTCTCTGGAGAGACTGGAAGAACTGACGTTTGTTCTGTTCTTCCAGTCTCTTTATTCTTTCTTCATATCTTTTAATTTTCTGTGCAGTCGCTGTAATTCTTTGTTTTAGCTCTTCGGTAACTTCAGCAATTGTTTTGTTGGCCAAATTATATGTGTTAATCAGTTTGTTTTTGATGTTATTATTTTTCAACTGTCCTTCTTTAAAACTCTTTAAGTTGCTTAGGTAGCTCGACAACTGTTGACCTTTCGTTCAAACCGGATTTTCCACGGTGCAGATTGTTTCATCCTCGGCTTTTGCTCTTTCGGTTTGCAATGATATGATATAGGCTGTGCTGTATAGGAGCTGATGTGTTTCCTTTATACTATTGGTTGTGATGGTTTCAATTACAGCATTTGCGTCTAAGAAGAGCTGGTTTAGCTTAGATTGTTGTAAAGCTTTTAATGGTGGTAGTCTTATACGGTGATTTATGGAATTTATATGTTCCAATATCCCTGACTTCATTTTATACTGCTTTCTGTCAAAACATTCTGAGGTATGTCGTCAGCTTGATGTTTACTGAGTTGAATTCCAAAGTTTGATATAACTACCTCCTGATGATTTTCTGTTACTGGAGTTGTTGGTTTCTTACGTAACTCTAGCAGCTCAAGTTCAGTAAATATTTTGTTGTGGAAAATGAAATTCTTTTGGTCCATAAGTCTTTGTTCTGTTATTGCAGATGCTGGGAATTTTTATTTCCAAATTAAATGCATACGCTTTATGAAACCTCGTTTTTCTGGTGTTGATCTGTAAAAAGATTTCATAATTTCTCTGTTTTCTTCTACAGTCCATATTTTATATCTGGTTTCTTCCAGTCGCTTTTCAGCGTCCAGCCCTGATTGCCCAGCAAGGAGAGCTGGGTCCTGTAGCCCACTTGTCGCCTGATACCCAGGATCTCCAACATCTAACGCAGTCCCTGATGACCCAGGCGTCGACTGATCCGGTATGGATCTCTTCTTCCTTTTCACCATTAACAGTTAATGGTTGAAAACTAGATGTTTAATAATTAATAGAAATTTATATGTGTAACATTCAGAGAGTAAATGTTTGTCAATGGTGCATTTTGCCTATAGAATTATTCTTAGTATCAGAAGGAAAGAGCTTTTGTGTGTAATGATATATTTTTTATGTGCATAACAATCAAGAAGTAACAGTTTATTAATAGATACCATTGTTTAGGGTAGTAACTTGTATTTGGAAGAGAGTGGTTATTTATGTGACATAATTTTCATGAATTGAAAGGGCATTTTAAACTAATTGTTTTATGTAGAGTTGAATTAAGCAAATTTTTTCCTTATGCAAAAATAGTGTAAATTGTTTTATGGTAATTAAATGTGTTGTTTAAATTTAATAGAGTGTTGCCTGATATTTAATTCTTTGTTGCACTGTTCCTAAAAAATTAGAGCCTATTAGCGGTAACCTAGGAAAGGGGATAGCAAAGGATAGTAGATCACGACTGCAGATATTAATTAATCAGGGATAATTTGAATGTAATGGGAAAACTACTGGACGCATTTAACACTTCTTTTTACTAGTAAACGGACATCAGTGGCGCAGCTTTTTTTTTTAAATAAATTTTCTGGTGTTCAAAGAATAAGAAGGCAAGTGTGGAAAGCAGTATAGCATAAAGAGATCCATAAAGAGATATTAAAGAGATAAAGAGATACCAAAGAGTGATAAGGAAGAATAATTAGAAGTACATAATAATTATTGCATTAAAGTATATATAGAGAGTGGACGCAGAGATAAAATAGAGACATAAGATAAATAAATAAATAGACCCTTCCCCCCACCGTTTACAGGGTCAGTTCGCTGATGTTTCATTGCTGTAAATAGTTGGAGAGCTTCTTTGAAGTTGCACCTAATGCCGAAAACTATTGGGATGAATTTGGTGTGTTTTTTAGCCACAGCCGGCCAACTTCGATTGCCAGATCTCGATATTAAATTTTTTTTTCAGTTCTTTGTTGTTAATGTTGTTATTACTTGATCAATAATCCAAACCTGTCGATGTTCGATAATTGTGATGTCAGGTCTATTATGTTCCAAATGCCGATCAGTTTGTATTCTAAAGTCCCAGAGAAATTTTACTGTTTCGTTTTCCAGCGCTATCTCTACTTTACGCTGCCACTCGTTATCAGAAGTAGGAAAGCCATATTTTTTGCATACATGCCAATGAATTATTTTGGGCACTGATCATGGCGGTATTTATAGTCAGTTTGAGTTATTTTGCTGCAGGCACTGATTAGATGTTTTACAGTCTCATCTTTCTGATCGCATAATCTGCATTTCTGTTATTGATGTTTAAAATTTTTGCTTTCATTGCATTAGTTTGTAATGCCTGTTCTTCAGCTGCTAGAATAAATTTTGGCCACTTGATCATGGCAGTATTTATAGTCAGTTTGAGTTATTTTGCTGCAGGCACTGATTAGATGTTCTACAGTCTCATCTTTCTGATCGCATAAGCAGCATTTCTGTTATTATTCATGTTCAAAATTTTTGCTTTCATTGCATCAGTTTGTAATGCCTGTTCTTCAGCTGCTAGAATAAATCCTTCTGTTTCTCTTTTAATATATCCATATTGTAGCCATTGCAATGTCATGTTCACGTCAATTTTGTCCTCAGTATCTCGAAGAAATTGCTCATGCAAGAGTTTATTTTTCCAGTACATATAGGTTATTTTGTTGTTCCTTTTTGTAATCGGATTTGTTTCCTGTTGCTTTTAGAAGGCCTTCTTAAAGACCTTCTGTGTAATTGCTTGAGGTACTGGCTCAGTGTTATTGTCGATGTAACTTCTTAAACTTAATTCTTCTTCTTCCACAGTCTGTCACACTTGCAGGAGACCCCGTCCACCTATTCCCCTTGGTAGGTACAACCGATCAACATCACTTCGTGGATGTAATCAATTGTATATATTCATTACTCTTCTAGGTTTCCGGTCCAGTTTGTCCAGGTCTTCTTTTTCCAGTCTATTATGTCAGCTGTTATCGGATCATTGGAATTGCCCAGTAATTCATTGCTCTAATTGTGTTTACTCCATTTAGTGTTTTTTTTTAAGAACATTTCTAATTCTTTTGATGTATTCTGATACTCCCTGTTGTTTAACTCTCGAGTGGAGAATATCATTGACTTCTAATATACCTAGGTATTTATAGTGTTCGTCAGTTGAAATTGCTTTTATATATTTCACTTGATCAAAATTAAAATTGCTAGTGTCATTAATTTTTCCTCGTTTAATAGATAAAATTGCGCATTTATCTAAACTAAGGACATCTTTCAGTAAGGACATTTATATTCCATTTTGATGTCCTTACTTAAAATACGAACTGTTCAATAAAGAGTCTATTTGCTGGGTCGATTTTCCATATAACTTCAAGTCGTCTATATACAACAGATGGGAAATTTTAATATTACATTTAGGAATTTCATATCCAAGTTTTGTTTTCTTCAGAATCACCTTGGAAAATTCAACGTTTAATGCTAATATCTCCGAATCATTGATTATTCACTATTAAAGTTGTTTTCCATGATATCGTAGCAGCAGCCAGAAACGAACATATGTTTTTGCTAATTCCAAATATTTGTAGTGATTTTAGGATCCAGGAATGTGGGAGGTGTAAAGATTTTTGTCACAAAGACTTGCGAATTCTCTTTAAAACTGTGTACTTTGGCGAGGAGGCGCTGCAGTCGTGACAGAAGCAGACGACGCTTAGGACTTGATTAGCAAAGTTTCCGCTGTGTGTGGTATCCATTTTTTTTAAATGTGCCCGAAGTGAAAGAATAAGTACAACATTAGTGTTTGAAGGCAAATTATAATGTTTTTGTAGTTTCAAGAATCTTGTAAAGCAAGTTTGTGTCAAGTTTTTCAGAAATAAATAACATCACTAGAGTTACATCAGTGAAATGCGTATGAATGTGTTCTAAAAGTATACGTATAAGCGAGCATTCATTCTGCGTAATGATCAAGACTTTCACCAGCTTTACCACTCATCACAAGTCCGAATTTTACTGGCGCAGTCGATAGGACCTACAAGGTGAGAGCAATTCGTTATGTAAATGCATGCTCCCATGTTTTAGAGTTCTATTTTGATTATTTGGGCGAAAGTCTGTTTTAATACAAAAAAAAAAAAAAAAAATAGTGTTCGTAGTTTGTTCCATCCTGGAACAGTAGTAGTTTTGATTTCTCGCCAGAGAAAGAATACGTCAGTATTCAAATTTTGTTCCATCCTGGAACAGTAGTACAACAGTTTGGATAAATGAAAAACACGCCAGTGTTCAAGCTATATTTTCGTCCCAGATAGTTCAGAATAGTTGTTTTTTTTTTTTCATTTTAAATTTATTTTGTTCTGCAGTTACCGATTTGTCCTGTTTTGCATGTTAGTTCCATCTTGGAACAGTCAGAACTTGTGATTTCTCGCCAGAGAAAGAACACGACAGTGTTATCATAGTTAATTTTTGCATACTGTTTTGATAGTTCTGTTTCGAGATTTCAGTTATTATATAGTAGAGGTGTAAAATCGGAACTTTTTTTTTGTTTTGTTTTTATATATCCACATATATATATATATATATATATATATTTGTGTATTTGAAAGTGTAGTAAATTGTGTAGTTGAAGTTTTTATCTGATAATATTGTAAGATTTATCTATGTTTACAAATGATATGTTGAATTTAATTATGAGTCCCATAATCGCCAAATGTATACATCTCTTTTTGGGCTTTTAAAAAAAAAAAAAAAAGAAAAAAAAAAAGTGCAATTGATTCTTTTTTTAAGGGTGATTTTTTTTTTATCAGTAAAGAGAGTTATTGTTTAGCACCATGACTTATTTAACCAAAGGTAGAAAGGAAGATTTACGTAAATTGGCTGAAGAATTGGGAGAGAAGCCAACTGTTGAAATGAAAGTGATAGATCTTAAAATGATTATTACGGGAAGTAAATTTTATGAAGAAGAATTTGTTAAAGGGATGTTGGAGACGATTATTAGTACCAGACTCGAGGAAGAACTGATGAAGAAAGAATTAGAAGCTCAACGGCGGAAGGAAGAACTAGAAGCCCAATGCCGGAAAGATGAATTGGGGGCCCAACAGAAAAGAGAACAAATGGAGTTCGAGTTGAAGAAACTGGAAATTGAAGCGCGTGTTCAACCAACCTCAACTCCAGTATCCAGTGACAATAAACCATATTGTCTTGAACTAATTAAGCTAATGCCTAGGTTTAGATTACAAGAGGATGACATTGTGATATACCTATCCCTGTTTGAAAGAAAAGCTAAGAGAACAAAAATAGATGTTAAAGACTGGATATCATGTCTCTTGACTTTGTTACCATTTGAGATTGTCCAATTAATTGGTAGAGAGTCAGAAGAAAATTGCGAAGATTATGAATATATTAAAACAATTCTACTAAAGAGATTTAGACTGAATCCTGAAAGTTTCAGAAAAAAGTTTGTGATGCACCAAAAGGTTGCTGAAAAATCTTGGAGGGATTTCTGTTATGAAATAACTAATTATTTCGAAGAGTGGATTGGTGGCCTTGATATCAAGGATTTTGAAGGGTTAAAAGATCTAATTATTACGGATCAACTGAAGAAGAAAGTACCACATGAAGTGAGAGAACATCTCTTAGACGACTGGACAAAATTCGTTTCTCCAACCAAGTTAGCTGACAGATTGGACGAATACGACAGTGTTCGTAGTACATCAAGGAAGCCCATCGGAGCTATTCCGAAGGACAAGGTTACTGAAAAGTTTAGACCTTATACTCCACCTGCTGAGCGAACATTCAAAAATAAGTTATCTCCCTCTCAAAGTCCACCGAGATGGTACCAGCCGTGGCGAAATGATGATTCATACAAGCCTCACTACAAACCAACTTGTTTTACTTGTAGAAGGGAAGGTCATATTGCCAAGTTTTGTATGAAAAATAGTCAATCAAAAGGTACTCCTACTACAGCACACAGTAACCTAGTTCAAACGTCTACCACTGGGAATGACGATAAATCAGGTGTGTTGACTGCCAAAATTTCCATTCCAGTATCCAAATCAGTGGACATTGATCGAAATGTAGATGATTTGAAGGTGGTCAAAATCAAATGTGGAAGTAGGGTTTTAAATGGAATAATAGATACGGGAGCGCAAATATCGGTAGTGCGCGAAGATTTAGTGGCAGATACGCCCCATGATGGAGAAAGTAAGATAGAAATATCTTCTGCTTTCGGAGAAAATGAAATAACACCCTTAAGGATTTTTGAAATGAAAATTGATGATAATTTACATGGTAATGTTCCAGTCACATGTGCTGTCTCAAGAAAACTGGTTACCGATCTGCTACTGAGCTCCTCTGCCTATGAAATGCTGGTCGAAAGCGTCGAGCTACATGAGAGTAGTCATCATTGGGAGACACCGGTTCTGAAATCAAAAGATTTAAGCGATAAACGGTCAGAAGATGATGAAGATGAAGACATGCCTTCGAAAATAACCAGTACAGCATTGGCAGTAAGTACGATAGAGTCCCCACCAGGTGAAGAAAATGAGTGTATACCAGAAAAAACAAAATTCGAATTCGGCAAACTTCAAAAGGATGATGAGACGCTTCGAAGGTGTTTTGAATGGGCAAAAAGACAGAAAAATTCCTATGCGTTTGACAATGGGGTTCTGCTTCATAATGAACATATTTGTGGCGAGAATATTAGACAAGTAGTGCTACCGCGTGTGAAACGAGAGAATGTCTTAAAGATGGCACATGAAATCCCTCTTGCTGGCCATCTCGGCGAAAAGAAAACCCGTCAGCGAATCAAGTACTCATTCTTTTGGCCTACCATTAAACAAGACGTGAAAAAATATTGCGAAAGCTGCAAGGAATGTCAAATGAGAAGGACTGCTACATATAGAGATAGAATCCCCATACGACCTATCGTCAGACCAGAAGCTCCGTTTGAGGTATGGAGCGTGGATTGTATCGGACCGTTAGAACCCCCATCGGGAAGAGGACATCGATTCATAATATGTGCTGTTGATTTATGCACTAGATGGGCCGAAGCCATACCTGTCAAGGAAATAAGTGCTAAAACTACATGTAACGTTCTAATGAGGATATTTACTCAGACTGGATTTCCTAAAATGGTCTGTACCGACCAAGGTACGAATTTCACATCTAAAGTCACTCAAGCTTTTGAAGATCTGCTAGGCATAGCTCCACGTTTTTCCACTCCAGGACATCCTGAGAGTATGGGCGCTGTTGAACGTTGGAACAGAACTTTAAAAGAGATGATGAATAAGAATATACAGGAACATGGAAGAAACTGGGATTTACATCTTCCCTATCTTCTATTCGCATACCGAGAAGTACCACATAGCACTACTGGGTTATCACCTTTCCAGTTGGTATATGGATGATTACCTCCAGGCCCCTTATCTTTGTTAAAAGAAATTTGGACTGGTGGACGAGTCATCCCAACTGCTGCCTCTCGCTCGGTTGAAAATTATTTACAAGAGCTTCTTGAAAATCTAAGAAAAGCTCATGAAATTGCATCCGAGAATGCCAAAGGGTCTCAAGAACAATACTCCTCCAGATATAATCTTCGTTCCAAAGAAAAATCCTTCATGGTTGGTGAAAAGGTTTTAGTATTGTTACCTTCATCCTCTCATAAGCTTCTAAATACTTGGACAGGACCTGCTACAGTCGTCCAACTTACTAGACCACATTCTGCGAAGGTTGAGATGAAGGATGGAAGTATCAGGGAGCTCCACATAAATAAGCTTCGACCATATATTCAAAGAATTAATCATGTCGGTCTAGTTTTCGAACTAGATGAAGATTTCGGAACACTCCACTATGCACCTGCTGACAAGATGAATAAATCAGTTGAAGATATTAGGAAACACCTTGAGGATATGAAAGCTCTCTTGACGGAAGAACAAAAACAAGAACTTTTTGACATCCTCCGGAAATATGCAGATGTTTTTAGTTCCAAACCTGGTCATGCCAAAGTTGATGGACACTCCATCAAAGTTACAGAGAACTGTTCCCCTAAGAGACTCAAACCCTATAGGGTGCCAATCACTCTACAAAAGGAAGTAGATCGACAAGTCAAAGAACTGTTAGATATGGGTCTCATTGAGCCAAGTGTCAGTGAATGGGCTCATCCCGTTGTTTGTGTGGCTAAGAAAAATGGAAGTGTCAGACTATGCATTGACTTTAGATTGCTGAATAGTTTTACTATTCCAGATGCTTATCCAATGAAAATAGCTAGAGATTTATTATTTGAGGTAGGACAAGCAAGATTTATCACTGTAGTTGACCTCACCAAGGGATATTGGCAAATCCCTATGGAAAAGGAAGCAAAGCCCTTCACCGCATTCGTGACGCATTCTGGTCACTATCAATGGAATGTCTTACCGTTTGGAATGAAGAACGCTGGAAGCACATTCCAGAAATCATTAGATAAAGCACTAGCTCCTCATAAGGCATACTGCCGATCTTATATCGACGATTTGGCTATATTTTCTAAAACATGGTCTGAACATCTCACCCACATAGATGAAGTCTTCAAAACATTAAGAGAGGTGGGTTTAACAGTAAACCTAGAAAAATGCGAATTCGGGAAAAATCAAGTGAAGTTCCTAGGTCATTTGATTGGATCCGGTCAACATTCTCCAGACCCAGAGAAGGTCGAGGTTATAAAAGGTTTAGCGACACCAGCAACAAAGAAGGAAGTAAGAAGTCTACTTGGACTGGCTAGCTACTACCGTGACTACATACCACGATTCTCCCAAATTGTATTACCACTGACAAATCTGACTAAGAAAAGTGTCCCAAACAACATTCCTTGGACTACTGATGCTGATGAAGCTTTTACGAAACTCAAGGAAGAGCTTATAAAAATGCCTTCTTTGCATACTCCAGATCTCGACAAGCCGTTCCAGTTGTATACGGATGCATCAGCAACAGCAATTGGCGCATGTTTAGCTCAAAACAACGAACAAGGAAAAGAATTGCCCATTGCTTTCTTCAGTAAGAAACTAAATTCCTGTCAAATGAAATGGTCAACCATTGAAAGGGAAGCTTTTTGCGTCTTGGAGGCGTTGAAAAAGTTTGACACATGGGTATTTGGTGCTGAAATACAGGTAATTTCAGATCATAACCCTCTGACCTATCTAACTAAAAGTGCCCCTCATGGTGCCAAGTTGTCCCGATGGGCTTTAGCCCTACAACGTTATAATCTGACTGTTACATATAGAAAGGGTAGTCGTCACGGTAACGCTGATGCCCTTTCCAGATTAAAAACTGATATAATTAATTAATGCTATTGGCTTGTTTCTTAATAATGATTATATATTTTCTTGATGTTTAGTTAATGATAATTATATAGTTTTTTTTTTGTGTGTGTGGGAGCTGCATCGCACCATAAAGCTCTCACCTCATTTCTTGTATTTTAGAGTCAATTACTCGCCTGAGTTTTTTTTTTAGATGCAACATCGACACTCCTGTGACGGATGTGCTTCCCCCAAAGGGAGCTGTAAAGATTTTTGTCACAAAGACTTGCGAATTCTCTTTAAAACTGTGTACTTTGGCGAGGAGGCGCTGCAGTCGTGACAGAAGCAGACGACGCTTAGGACTTGATTAGCAAAGTTTCCGCTGTGTGTGGTATCCATTTTTTTTAAATGTGCCCGAAGTGAAAGAATAAGTACAACATTAGTGTTTGAAGGCAAATTATAATGTTTTTGTAGTTTCAAGAATCTTGTAAAGCAAGTTTGTGTCAAGTTTTTCAGAAATAAATAACATCACTAGAGTTACATCAGTGAAATGCGTATGAATGTGTTCTAAAAGTATACGTATAAGCGAGCATTCATTCTGCGTAATGATCAAGACTTTCACCAGCTTTACCACTCATCACAAGTCCTAATTTTACTGGAGGGAACCGAATGCTTTCTTGTAGTCTATCCATGCCATGTTTAAATTAGTTTTTCTTCTTTTTGAATTTCTGAGAAGCATTTTATTAATAAGGATCTGATCTTTTGTTCCTCTAGATTTTTGAAAATTGACTTTTTGTTCAATCGGATAAATCTGATTATCTGATTAGTAATGTTATATAGAGTTCGCTATGATTGCAGAGAACAGCTTAAGCATGCTATTGGACTATAGTTATTCTGTTATTTCTCGGGTCTGCACCCTTATTCTTATCTTTCATGAGGACAAAACTGCGGCCTGATATCATCCAATCTTCCACTGAGCCTAAGTGCAACAAATAATTAAATTGTTCTGCCATTCAATCATGTAGACTGATTAGATGCTTTAACCAAAATCCATGTAGTTCGTCTTTGCCAGGTGCACTCCAGTTTTTTTTTATTTCTAGCTTGTGCACTGACCATTTCTTTAATGATAATGACATTTTCTATTTGATTTTCTTTCATTTCTGATTCTATTTCCTTAATCCATGAGACATCTTTATTGTGTTCAATAGTATTATCCCAGATTGACTTCCAAAATTTGAGTGTTTCTTCTTTTTCTGGTGAAGTTGTTTGCATTTGTATTTCTCTGGAGAGACTGAAAGAACTGAATTGGTTCTGTTGAAATTGCATATTTTGCACATATTGGTTTATTCTTGCTTCATATCTTTTAATTTTCTGTGCAGTCGCTGTAATTCTTTGTTTTAGCTCTTCGGTAACTTCAGCAATTGTTTTGTTGGCCAAATTATACGTGTTAATCAGTTTGTTTTTGATGTTATTATTTTTCAACTGTCCTTTAAAACTCTTTAAGTTGCTTAGATCAGCTCGACGACTGTTGACCTTTCGTTCTAACCGGATTTTCCATGGTGCAGATGGTTTCATCCTCGGTTTTTGCTCTTTCGGTTTGCAACCAAGCTTCACTGAAATGATATAGGCTGTACTGTATAGGAGCTGATTTGTTTCCTTTATACTGTTGGTTGTGATGGTTTCAATTACAGCATTTGCGTCTAAGAAGAGCTGTTTTAGCTTAGATTGTTGTAAAGCTTTTAATGGTGGTAGTCTTATACGGTCGTTTATGGAGTTTATATGTTTCAATATCCCTGACTTCATTTTACACTGCCCTTCTGTCAAAACTTTCTGAGGTATGTCGTCAGCTTGATGTTTATTGAGTTAAATTCCAAAGTTTAATATAGCTACCTATTTGCTGTTACTGGAGTTGTTGGTTTGTTATGTAACTCTTGCAACTCAAGTTCAGTAAATATTTTGTTGCGGAAAATGAAATTCTTTTGGTCCATAAGTCTTTATTCTGTCATTACAGATTCTGGGAATTTTTGTTTCCAAATTAAATGCATATGCTTTCCGAAACTCGTTTTCTGGTGCTGTTTTTCTACTGTAAAAACATTTCATTACTTCTCTGTTTTCTTTTACAGTCCATTTTTTACGTTTGGTTTCTTCCATTCACTTTTCAGTCTACTGCCCTGTTTGCCCAGCAAGGAGAGCTGGGTCCTGTAGCCCCCTGATGCCCAGGATCCCCAAACATCTGATGCAGTCCTTGATGAACTCGGCGTCGACTGATCCTGTATGGATCTCTTTTTACTTTTCACCATTAAGATGGGGGATGGAACACTGTTAGTCTGGCTCCACAGTTGAGACCTGTCTGAGAAGGGTGGCCCTGCTGGCAGCTATGCTACCTCCAGAATAGCTCTCGGCATCACTGAAGCACATAATCCCCACAACCACGACAAATGCCATGTTCCTTCGGGGAATTATTATTATGATTATTTTTATAGGTTTAAAGTGTTTTTAACTCATGTGTTTAATTGAAGGAGCTGCTACTTAATTCCTCTAGTCACGCTGAACACAGGGACGTTTAAATCATCAAAATTGGCTAAATAATGTCCAAATTTTCGGTGCTGAAAGTAACAGAGTGAACTACTGTCACCAACTAACAAAGAACAAAGGACATCGCCATTTTAAAAGTCGCAATACAGTTACTAACGGGAAGAAAGTCTAAAGGTCACCGAGACAGTGAAGGTCAAGCACAATGAGCTGTAACAAGTGAGGGGCCGCATTGTTCTGGATGTGACTAAAGACAACACTTCCAATGTTCAGAGATCTCAGAAAGCACGTGGAAAGCAAAAGGAGCTGCGAAACGAACCGAGTGGCGCTGTCTACAATGCCGTGATAAAATGAAGAACAAAGAACAGACACAAAACAAAAGCAACGGCGCATATCAAGGCTTACCATTAACTCACCAACAAGAGAAGAATTACTCAACAATTCATTAATACAATCATGCATTGATCATATCAACATACGAGCTCCCATGCATACATATACATCATCAGTAATTAATGTGAAAATTGCCGATCACTACTTTGTCTCAACTTCGTTTTATTACGTTAGCTACCTCCCCCCTGCCACCACCACAAAAGTCAACAAAACTCAATCGTATAAGTAAACAGTATTGTCTATAACCATATAAAAAATACAAACTGGAATTGCCTACTTAAAATAAATGATCCTGTAACATTATGTGACAATTTTCAACTAAACTTCACAGAAATATACAAAAATGCAACAAAGCCTACACAAACAAGGCGACAAACAGACAATAATCCATGGATAAATGGCGATATACTAAATAATATTATTGTAAAAGAAACTCTATGGAAAAAACTCAAAAAGTCACCCAGTAAACACATTTAGAAACCTTATACAAAAACACAAGAAATTAACTAACAAAAATTCGTAGGGCAAAAAGACACTACTACTTCCAAAAATTCATGGAATATAACGACAACATGAAGCTAATATGGGCTGCACTAAATGAACTGGTAACTCGAAAAAAGAAAACTTCAGCACAAGATTTTATTGCCAAAAGCTTTGGTCAGGACACAAAACAAGAGGAACTAGCAAACTCATTCAACCACGCCTTCACAAACAATATCACACAACTCAAAAAAGACAATCTACCAACGATGGCCTTGCCTACTCCCGTATACGGGAATAAAATGGCGTTAGATGATTTTTTTTTTTTTACCAACGATCAACAAAAACCTACACAAAGTCAACAACAAATCATGTATTTTCCACCATAACAAAACAGGAACTGAACGAATCACTCTAACAACTAAAACCAAAGTCCACTTCAGGAATAGACAAAATAAGACTCACAGACCTTATAACACACTTCGAACAAATAAATCCAATACTTTTGAGACTCGTGAACATAATATTCGATTCTGGCATTATTCCACAACAGCTAAAAACTGCACTAATTATGCCAATTTACAAACATTGTAAAAGAAACGATACTCAGAACTAAAGACCAATAGCTATCCTACCAGTCATTTCAAAAATTCTAGAAAAAATAACCCACAGTACACAACTATTTACAGAAGTACGACATCATCTCTCAAAACCAATACGGCTTTCAGAAAACAAAAAGCAGCATCACTTTATTAGAAGACATCGCCGACGCAAGAAACAAAACTCTCGACAAAAGCAACTACGCCGTCCTTATACTGCTTGACTTAACCAAAGCATTTGATACACTTGAACATGACATAATCGACAAAACGTATAGAATACCTACATACCAAACTCCGGATCATCGCAGCAAAACTCTTCCAAGTAAAAGATATTATTCCATCCAACATAAAAAAAACTTCTATATCAGGGTATCTGCGAATCCCTACTCAGATACGATATATGCAAACACATCAAACAGCCACCTAACAAAATTAGAAATATTGCATAGGAAAATTGTGTCAACAGTGATTTGGACACCTTACACGCAATAACCAATATCCAACAAGCACATGGTGACACACAGAATCCTGAACATTAAAACCCTGAAACACTACATAACATTAATAAGGAATTACTTCAACATCACCTATCGAAACAACAGAGACACATATCGTAAAACACAACCTACAACAACTCTCTACATCTCTACACCCTTCAACAATTCATACGGTTCTTTTGTGAGATCACATCAGATACCCACCCTACTCAACAACCTACCAAGAAATTTAAAACACATAGATAACTACAGAACATTAAAACACGAACTCTGGAAAATATACCAACAAAGTTAATATACCATTAACACTAATATACACATCACAAATCACCAGCATCCGATGCCAACATCCCATACATAAACATTAACAACGACATAAATAGTCAATTCTAATCCCACTCTCTTCATAAAGCTAACCCAAGCTTCGAAGTAGGTGGGATTAATTGACCGTACTGAAGATTTAATCTTGGGCGGGGGGGGGGGACGAGCACTCATGTTTTAATCTTGGTTGAGTAGACGGTTTGAGAATACACACTATGCATTGCATATGACCTGTGACTGAGCATCTGCAGTGATCGCCAATACATGATACCTGTGATCTCTGACCTGGCTAGGGCAAACAAAGTATCGCCCGAGCACTACTTCGTTCGCTTTGCGTTCACAATGGCTGTGCTTCCCGAGAGCCAGAGGGTATTCACACCTTATGAATTAGCAGTCATAAATAGTATAGAAATAGAAGACACAACATAAATTAAAAAAATAAATAAAAATTAATTAGGAAATGACTTGTTGAAAATTTTTCTAGTCTTTTTTCCCTTTTTTGGGGGAGGGGAAAGACCCCTTGTCCCCCTCCCTGGGTGCGCCAATGATCCTCATAATCAAAGAATGCAGATCATGTAACAAAACAGTCAGTAAGGTGTATAACAATAATGAAGATACAGTGGTACCTTGGACTGCGAGTAACTTGGTCTGCGAGTGTTTCGCAAGACGAGCAAAATTTTTTAATAAATTTTAACTTGATAAACGAGCGACGTCTTGCAATACGAGTACTGTATTACCTATAGGCTTTGTCTGCCGAGCGTCACGTGATCACAAGCAGCTCGGGATTGTGGGTAATCGTCTCGCATGCGCGGTCTCAGTCGGCATACCTCATTCGTATAGTCAACATTCGTGCTAGCGTTGTGACCACGGGTGTGTGTGTGTGTGTGTGTGTGTGTGTGTGTGTGTGTGTGTGTGTGTGTGTGTGTGTGCGTGTGTGTGTGCGTGCGTGCGTGCGTGCGCGTAAAGCATTTTTTTTATTTTGTGTCCAAATGTAGTGACTGTTCTTTATTAACTGTACTACGACAATAGCCCCAATGAAGAAAAGGGTTGAAAAGGAAGGCGGTAAGAAGGAGATGATTACGGTAGAAGTTAAGAAGGAAATCATCGAGAAACACGAACAAGGTATGCAAGTGGCCGCCGCAAGTGTCATTGGATAGGTTCCTCGTTAAAGTCGCACAAAAAGAAAAAGAGTCAACAGATAGCAGTGATTGCGTTAGTGACAATGAAAGTCGTCCTACCCAATACAATTACTGTAATATGTAATTGTAATGTAAGTAATAAATTCGATTACTTTATGTATTTTGTATTAATCATTTTTATATGAATATTTCTGAGTTTTGGAACGAATCATCTGATTTTCTATTATTTCTTATGGGGAAATTCGCTTTGATATACAAGTGCTTTGGATTACGAGCACGTTTCCGGAACGAATTATGCTCGCAAACCAAGGTACCACTGTACTGATATTTAAAAAAAAAAAATTGTGTATATGTAAATAGGCTGTATTTACATATGGAGGGGGAGGCTATGATGTTTGATATTAAAAAAAAATTATGTACATTTATATTTAAAAAAATCACTGTACTCTACATTTTGTACTGAACAGAAATAGTATACTTTATTTTATATGTGTAAATAATGATGATAAATAAAATGTTATTACAGTAAAAAAAATTATTATTATTATTATTATTATTATTATTATTATTATTATTATTATTATTATTATTATTATTATTATTATTATTAAAATTATTATTAATTATTCATTATACCAAAAATTCAGTATAATCTTTATTGGTAATATTAGAAGAACATATGTTGTAAATACATAATATAGAGGCAAAACAGTATTATTAATATTTTTAATTGAAATCCAGTGTAGAAAATGAACCATAATATGCAGCACTGAATGCTGAATTTTGTAAAATTATAAGTTGGAATGTCACTCAAGATGATTATTGTAATTGTGTAAATTATTGTATATATTTCAGAAATCAATAAAAACGATTATTATTATTATTATTATTATTATTATTATTATTATTATTATTATTATTATTATTATTATTATTATTATTATATTTCCTTTTCTGAAGATGGGCGATCATTGCATTTTGCCAGTTTTCTAGCAGTAATTGGCCATTTAGGATTTTATTCTTACATTCTAGTAGCCTGTATCGGAGGTTGTCTCTAGAATCCATACCATCTTCTCCTGGGCTATGGTTCTTGCATTATTTAAGTGTTGACTCTAAATCGATTCTGTAAAGTTACTATTCATATGCCTTATAAATGTTTGAGGTTTAATGTTTAAAACTTTAATGGTTTTGTATTTGAGGTTTATCAATATTGTTTTCTAAATTGGTAACGAAATTGTTTCATTGAACTTTATCTCTTTTACGTGTTTCTCTTTTTGCTATTGCTCTTTTGTGTTTATATTCAATTTCATTCTCTATTTTATTTGAGCTTAACCATTTTTATAGGCCTTCCTTTTTTTTTTTGTCTATGATTTTCTTGATTTCTGGGTCGCAGTTACGAAGTCCTATTTTTATTTCCCATTGTTTTTTCATTCCCAAGATTTATTGGGTTGAATCCCCTAAAGTATTGCAGAGATGATTCCACTCTTCACTAATAGAATCATCTGAAGGTAGTTGCTATGATTTTTCATTTATTTATTGGTGATATTGTTTTCTTTTATCAGAGTCAGATAATGAGCTCAGTTTGAACCTAAGTTCTCTGTTTTCTAATGGATTCTGGTACATTATCCATCTTGGGGGGGGGGGGGAACCATATTGATGTCATATATAAATAATGATCTAATTCAATTTCAAAACCTCGGAAGACTCTAACATCAAGAATGAATCAACCAATTTGATTATTTGCTATTGCATAGTCTATAATAAATTTCGATCCTCTTGCTGACCATAAAATCTAATATAAACAATAAAACTAAATAGATTAAATAAATCCGCTAAGTCCTTTTATTCCCCAAAGGGAGCAGGCGAGATTATTTTGTTCTAACTTTTGAATAAAGTGGGCAAATAAATCCACCCTTAACCAATCATAGAATCTGGTCCAAGAATATAATCATTTAAATTGGCATCCTGCAGGAGTATTGCAGACAAGTACCGCCATTTCGTGGTCTAGGGTCCATTTTCTTCGTAAGTTGACCGAGTAAAAACAGAGTTTCTTGGAGGAAAAACAGAGATCGATTAACTCGGAAACAGGCTGCATAAAGGCTTTGGAAATATCCAACAATAACCTACTAGTGTTGAACCATGACCCAACGTTCTTGCCTGCCTTGCACTATGGATACTAATGCTATTTCCTCAGAAAGTATTTTGTTAAACGATATTGAATCAGAAAGTATTTTGTTAAACGATATTAAGTTAAACGAACAATTAGTATACAGATCGTAGTAAGTGATGTTTAGCCTATATACAGACGCTTCCGCCTGGTTGCAACTATTTAATTTTATGAAATTACTTGTCATGGCCATTAACAATGGGAGTATGGGGTGTTTTCCATACAGCCTCTCTAATTCTATAGTCTTAATAACCGTCTTGGTTTATATGTGAGTTCACTCCTAATTTCAGTTCTCTATCGTTTGTGAATTCTTTACATTAATTTATATTTAAGAGTGATATTAATTACATACAGTATGTGACGCACTTTAGTTTTGTGCATGCTTATTCCTGAAACAGTTACATAACAATAAGTACATGCTTCGTTACATTCAGCTTTCACACTTATTCCATTTTTTTTAATATTTGTAATAATATAAATGTTTAATCGTTTTTGCACACCATTTTGATTACACTTTTTGAGTTTTTAAATTTCATTCATAATCCATAGTGTTCCAAAAATTATCTTGTTAAATGATTTTGACTCTCTCTCTCTCTCTCTCTCTCTCTCTCTCTCAAAAATAAAAAAATAAAAAATAAAAATAAAATAACAAAATAAACATAATAATAAAATTACATAAAATAAACATAATAATAAAATAACATAAAATAAACATAATAATAAAATAACATAAAATAAACATAATAATAAAATAACATAAAATAAACATAATAATAAAAAGCACTCCCAAAAGAACACATCGGCTATAACGGCAGGTAAGAATATTTACCACTATTGCTTCCTTCATCTCTCTTTCCAAGCCCTGAATACTTTTATAGTTTCTGTATTTGGCTTTGAAATGATATTGGATTTAATATCCATCTAATTTTTATAATTTTGCATCGCCGAAATCAAGCCTTTTTGTCTCTTTATTTTAGTAAATACTTTACGCACCGACTGAGATTTCGCTTACGGAAAATGCACCTCTCCGACGCTTCAATTTCCTTAGTACTGGATTGACAAAGGATTTTGCTTTTGAATTTTGACAAGAACGGACGTATTATTTTAGACTGAGCCTGATTAGATTTCTTACAAGATTTTACAGGAATCTCACATTGCACTGGCTCTAACACAGTATGATTCATGCTGTCTTCCCCCCTCTGCATGAAAAATGCACGAGGTTTGATGGCCGTGTAGGTCCCATCCGAAACGAGGACCGGTGGTGGATTTATGGTATTTTAGAGAGGTAGATTTTCACTCTGTGGCCAAGTGAGTTCTTGACACTCCTTTCCCCATTTTCTAGGGTACTATAAAACTAAAAATTGCCGTTACTTTACGCGTTTTTGCAACGCTTGGTTTTGTTAGCAGTCTTTTGCAGCTGCGGGATTCTCTTTGAGGATAGACTACTAATTGGCTCTACGGGACATCTACGTGGACTGAAGGACCCAGAATCTTAAACAGTGATCTTCCATCTTGTTCTCTCGGTATGAGTGGGATTGACACTGACGCCCTGTAGAGTCTTTGGACAGAGGACTAGCCATAAATATACTGAAAAAGATTCTAAAAAAATTCGAACTTAATTTGTACTCTGTGTCGTGGGATGGCGACGAGAACGACGACAATGCTCCAGCAGATGAGCGGATCTTGGTGATCTCTGCCCCGTCAGACTTCAAGGAGGTCCGCGCGCACATGAAGCGCAAAACCACGCCCTCCGAAACACCAAAAGAGGATGGAATGGAAGAAGACGGTCCGGTTTCGGACTCCTCTGCCTCCACTAAAGAAAAGATACCTCCGATTATACTGCGCGAAAAACAAATATGGATGTTTCTAAGGGCTACCATGTCCAATCTACAGATCTGTTATAAGTACGCAAAAAATGTCACTGACGGCATCAATATTCAGTCCATCACAGTGATGGATTACCGAATACTCACAGGAGAAATTAATGCCAGAGGCATTCAGTATCACACCTTCTCACTTGGTTTAGAGAAAAATCTGCAGGTAGTGCTCAGAGGAGTGTCTGAAGACGTACCGACAGAAGAAGTGGCTGCTGATCTACACCATCAGGATCTACTACCCATCAAGGTCAGCAGAATAACCAATAAAAAGACAAGACTCCGATGCCGCTAGTATTAGTTGAGATCAACCAATATCTCAAATATATATTTGACCTGACGTTCATCTGTGGACTGAGAATCATCCCAGAATCCTTAAGGAAAGGGACTTCAACAAGTCAGTGCCACAGATGTCAAAAATTTGGCCACTGCCAGAAAATATGTAAAGCTGAGTTTAAATGTCTAAAATGTGGGGACAGCCACCCAACCAATATGGGAACATATTGGTTGGGTGGCTGTCCAGAAGCCGAAAACCACCCCGGTTAAATGTGCCAAATGTGGTGGCTCACACACAGCCAACTACAGGGGATGCATTAAAAAACCCAAAAAACAGAAACTCGGTGACAGACACTCTTCCTCCTCCAGAAGATCCACATCAGCGGCCTCAGCTTCACAGCCTCTCAAAGACCAGCAAAATTTGTCAGCAGAAGCCAATCTGCCGCAGTTAGAGCCTTTAAAAGAACAACTCAGCAACGACAGACAAGAACATATGCGGAATTAGTCCATTCTAAACAGATAACTCAGGAACAGGATCAGCTAGTACCACACACAAGCCTGACAGCTATCATCACCTCTTCCTAGCAAATATGCTGCTAGACTTCAGCAGATGCACCGCAACGTCATCCTCTGCTAAAAGATTCCTAAAGGATACACAGACCATCCTCACAGCCCTCACTCATGAACAGGAATAAACTAAATCCAGACTCACTACAGATTATCGCGTGGAACGCAAACGGTCTCAGAAATAAGGTCTTGAAGCTCAAAGAGTTCACCCGAAGACATCAGCTAGATGTATTTTTGATAATTGAAACGCATATGATACTATCGGACAACCCCAAAATTAGGGAATATCATCTGTACAGAACTGACAGGGTGACTCACAGAGGCGGCGGCACTGCCATTTTAATCAAGAATTACATTAGTCATCACTCTGTAAATGTCCCACCTACTGCTAATCTAGACGATACAGGTGTAGAGCTTCTCATTAGCTCGGCTGGTAGACTAAAAATCTATTCAGCATATAATCCCCCATTAAAGTCATTACTGTCCTCGGATTTGGACGCCATCTTGGGCATTAGAGAGCCTGTCATCATTGTTGGTGACTTAAATGCCAAGCATCCCGCCTGGAACAGTCGAACTGCATGCTTGCTAACCATGCAGGATCCAACAACGTAGTTGTGGCAGGTCCCACTGAACCTACCCATCATAATACGTATGACACGGCTGATGCCTTGGACATAGTCATACTACAGAATGTGAGACTCCAGTACAGTTTAATGACACTAAATGATCTTTCATGTGATCACAATCCAATACTGCTTCAGTTCGGGAACCTAGAAAAACTGTCCCCCCCCCATGATATGAAAAAGGTTGACCAATTTGCGAAACAGGACCAAAATATATTGGTCCTGTTTTGCAAATAAAATCCAAAGAAAAAATTGAAACAGCTGTTAAAGACCTGACCCAACGAATTAACACCGCCCTTACAGCAGTCACTACTTCCACAACTGCCCTCAGGCCAAATCACTTGCCAGAAGATATCATGAGCCTGATTAATGAGAAAATAAGGCTAGAAAAAGGATTCACAATACTTTTGCACCGCAAGACAAATGAATCCTGAATAGGCTCAAGTCTGCAGAGAGAGAGAGAGAGAGAGAGAGAGAGAGATGCCCTTAAAACACATAGAAGTCAACTTTGGGAAGAAAGATTGTCTTCTATCTCTCCTGATAATCACTCATTTGGAATCTAATTAGAAAGATCAAAAACAAAAAAAAATCTCTTCCCCCCTCTCCAAATAGATCTAGGCCTCATCCACACTGATGCAGATAAGGCCAAAGCAATAGCAGAAAATTTAGACAAGCAATGTAAACCCTCATATGAACAACTAGACTTCAATCACATCTACAATATCCATCGACATGTCAGATGTTCAATAAAATCTTCTGTAACCTGCTCCTATCAAACTGCACCCACATCACCAGCAGAAATATATGATAATCAAGAAATTAAGAAACAAAAAGGCTCCTGGGCCTGACTGCATCACCAACAAGTTGATAAAGCTGCTGCCTCGCATAGCCATTGTACATCTGACCAATATAATTAATTCCATCCACCGTTTAAAACATTTCCCCTCCTGTTGGAAGGTGGCGGATATAATTCCAATCCGTAAGACCAGAAAAGATCAGCACTTACCTCAAAATTATCGGCCAATCAACCTCATCCCAAATTTGGGTAAAATTGCAGAGAAAGTTATTCTTATCAGGCTCCAAGCCTCCGTACACGAGTTAAATATTCTTCATAAAGAGCAGTTTGGGTTCCGTCAATTCCATAGTACCACCCAACAGATACATAGACTAGTCGAATACATCTCAATTGGATACAATTGGCATCAATGCACTGAGGCTGTTTTTCTTGACATAGCCAGTGCATTTGAAAAAATTTGGCATTTCGGATTGTTGCATAAACTGATCTCAACGTGAATACCATTGCAAATGGTTCACCTAATTAAATCATACCTTTTTGACAGGTGCATGCAAATGAAGATCAACGGTGCGGTTTCGGCACAGAATCATATCTTGGCTGGAGTCCCACAAGGATCCTTACTGGCACCGATTCTGTTGTTCATATACATGTGTGATATCTCACACAATCCATTGTGTGGGATATCACAATGTCATCTATCATGGCCCTCTACACAGATGATACAGCAATATTAGCCAGATCTCTACAGCCGCATATTAGCATCAAAAAACTACAGGAAAACCTACTACTGATTGAAAATGGTTCTCCAAGTGAAGACTGCAGCTGAGTCCCCAGAAAAGCGTAGCCATGCTATTCACCAGAAGACTGTTGCTTCCTAAAGGGACATCTTATCTTCCCGTTTAACACAAAAATCCCGTGGCAAACACAAGTCAAATACCTTAGTATACTACTGGACAAAAGGTTAACTTTCAGCTGCCATATCAAGGCTCTCTGTGTAAAGGCATCGAAAGCCATTGCTCAACTCTATTCTCTAATCACAGGAACAATAAACTGAACACCAGAATCAAACTACGTATCTACAAACTGATGGTTCGTCCTATACTCACTTGGAGCCATACCGCTGATACTAATATTCTCAAGTCACAACGAGGGCAAAATAAGTGTCTACGAATGATCCTAAACGCAGCATGGTTCATAAGAAATGTGCAACTCCGTCGAGACACAGATGTCCCCTATATTTACACTTTCCTGCAAACTATAGCAACAAAGTTCTTTTCAAAAGTATCTGTACACCCCAACATATTGGTTGAACTAGCTGCAAATTACGAAGCAACAGATTACTTCAAACATAAAAGACCAAAATCATCTTAAACTACAATTCTAATGTTTAATATTCAAGCCCACTCAGGGCGAACAATTGGCTCACAAATTTTTCCATTCACTGTTTCCCTATCAGATAGCGGGGAGTATGAAAAGCATTTTGCTTCACCCGTTCCTTAATATTGAGAGTTCTTGCTCTCTTAGGTTTCTTCCTGAGAGAGCATTTTGAGTCTCTGGGGAGAGTGTTTTCCCCTATGGCTCGTGTTGGACTTTGTCGGTGGATGCTTTTCCCTGGAATGTGAGTGGTTCTGCTCGGCTGTAAGGTGAGCCTGTCACTCAGTGAAACCAACGCTGAGTTGGACGATCTTTCGGTCACTTGTAGGGAGTGGTCCGGGAGATCGCCTAATTTTTAGAGAGACCTTTCTTAAACGGTGTCTCTGGCGAAAACCAATGAGTTTGAAACAGCTGTCAAACTAGTGAAACCTTATCAAAATGAACCAATAGCAGGCGAATATATGGGCGCTTTGAACGTTCGTCACGTCCTATAAGGTTCGGCTAAGGCAACTAGTAATATGGCGGCAGTGCATTCCCGCGAAATCTCTGGTAAATTTTCGCACGAAACTTTTATAGTTTCAGTATTCGGCTTTGAAGTGATGTTGGATTTAATATCCTTCTAATTTATATAATTTTGCATCGGCGAAATGAAACCTTTTGGCTCTTTATTTTAACAAATAAAAACATTCTTCCAGCTTAGCAATCTAGATCAGGGCTGTCCAAAACACTGCCCGCGGGCAGTGTTTTCGACATCCGGTGGGGCTGGTGGGGAGATTTTGTGCAGCCCGCCAGTGAGTATTGATTTTCACGAGCGAAAAAATAAAATAACAGTTTGAATCGAATGCGTATTAGATATTTTAATTCTATCACTAATCGATAATCTCAATGTTGGTAATTTTATTTGGTGTTTTTACATCACTATGTACCCACGCGTTTTTCAAATATTAGATGTGTCAAAGAAGCGTTCTTACACTGTTTTGTTCCAACGCGCATGCTCCTGGCGCTCCCAGGGAACGTTAGCGCGCAATTACTGGTGTTCGTTTATTCAGCTATCGAGGTTGTGTCGCTGCTGCTCACCAAATTACTAGATACTCATTGTGATGCGGCCCTCGGATAAATCTTTTTTTTTTTAATGTGGCGCCTCGGATTACCTAAGAATGGACAGTCCTGATCTAGACCCTTCACAGCATGGCTTTGTGAAGGGTAGATCATGCCTCAGTAACTTGCTCAAGTTTTATAACAGGGTGACGGCTGAACTGGATAAGGGAAATGGGTTTACAGTGATACTGCTGGACCTGGCAAAGGCATTTGACAGGATACCACATGGAATTCTAATCCGTAAACTACAACATATGGGAATGGATATAGGGTTGGTGAGATGGATAGCTGGGTGGTTGATGGAGAGATATCAAAGAGTAGTTTATTCAGGAGTAGAGTCCAAAAAACGGCCTGTGACTAGTGGTGTGCCACAGGGTTCTGTTCTTGGACCGCTGCTGTTCAATCTGTTCATTAACGATATAGGGAATGGTCTAAGTGGGACAGTTCATTTGTTCGCTGATGATGCAAAGTTGGGTAGGGCGATAGTGAATGCAGAAGATGTCAAAGTCTTGCAAGATGACTTAGATAGATTAGAGTTCTGGACTAAGGAGAATGGATGTCAATTTAATGTGACAAAATGTAAGGTTATGCATTTCGGAGTGAAAAGATTAGCAGCAGTATACCACATTGGTGGAACTGTACTCCAAGAGATTGATGAGGCCAGGGACTTGGGAGTGTTGGTGGATAGGGAGATGAAGTTTAGGGGGCACATTGCGAAAGTAGCTAAATCAGCTCATCAACTCACTTGGTTGTTGAAAAATACCTTGACGAGCAGAGAAAAACAAGTTATTGTACCTCTGTACCGAGCCCTGATAAGACCTCATCTCGACTACTGTGCCCAGATTTGGTCACCTCGGTTCCTTCTTGATGGGGAGGAGGTTGAGAGGATCCAGAGGCGAGTGACTAAGATGATAGCAGGTCTATGGAATGCACCATATGAGAACAGGTTGAAGATTTGTGGGTTGCAGAAACTAGTTGATAGGCGAAAAAGGGGAGATATGATTGAGACATTCAAATTGCTAAAAGGATTCTATAGGATTAATTCAGATGATATTTTTGAGATCAGGACTGGTGGTGGGAGAACTAGGGGACACCCATGGAAGCTGGGCAAGAGCGTGGTTAGCAGGGGTGTTAGAGCTGGGTTCTTTACTTTTAGAGTGGTAAATGAGTGGAATAAGCTGCCAGAGTCTGTTGTGGGTGCTATGACAGTGAGCGAGTTCAAGGCAAGGTATGATAGATACTGTGAGAATGTTGAACAGCTGTGTGAACATGATGTTTAGGGCCTCCCTCGATGAGTCTAAGGACTCCTGGAGTAGCCCGTGGTAATAATAATAATAATAATAATAATAATAGATGATCGACTTGGGCAGTTTGAATTGAAGTAAACTCCTGTAAATTCTCATTCCTTTCCTTTCATCTTTTTCTGACAGACAGAACTCTTCATTCGTCTTAAAGGTGTTAGTGGAACTTTTTCAAAAAATTCACACACCTTTCCTTCATACATATATTCACACTAGTAAGTCCAAATCGTATATACATATAGCAGTAATAATTACGATTGATTTCGCACAAATTAAACTCTCTTCTTTTCATCAAGGATTAGGCATTTCTCTGTTCTGGTTTCACTGATCTTTCCATCTTGCAGCTGCCTTCCTCTCTTATCCTATCATAAAACCGGTTTCATGAGCAGCGGAGCACTGCGCCGTTGGATTGGAAAAGACCTTGGTTCGATTCTCGTCGTGACGAGAGAAATCCTTATACTCGTATGAGCTTTATCAGCTGCAGGGGACTTAGTCCATCTCATACCGGGATAGCAAGGGGGGGGGGGGTTCTCCCGGAAACTCGTATTTTCATCCAGCGGAAAGAAAAAATCAGTCTCCAGAATACACGCAATTTACAGACAAAAATTACTTTTGTTGGTGATGATGATGTGCGGTAGATGGCATCGATGGTAGTAGTAGGAGGATTAAATAGTAGTAGAGACGGTGAGATGTATGTAGCGAAGTAGAGTATATTTCCCTTCCGCGATGAACCCTTGGACTCGTCGCAGAACTTCTGAAGCTGTCCCGTAATAATAATAATAAAAGCAAACCAGAACGTTCGTGCAGTACGAGAGATGAAGCGAAAAGTTTGTTGAAAGAGCCGAGAGAGCGAAGAGTGAGAAAGTGAAAATAGTTAGTATATTACCTCTATATGATAAAAATGAATTAATACGAAGGGCTATGATGGCAAACGGTTCCATGAGTAGGCTGTGTAGTAGGAATGGATGCGAGTTTTTGAATCTGTGGAGTGATTTGGAGGGAAGATTTTATTTGTATAAGAAGGGCAATCTATAACTGAATGCGTTTGGGATCAGAAGTCTTGAAAAACTAATAACTAATATGAGACATAACACAGAAAGTCAGGGAAACTAAACTATAATGGGAGGGATGGTGAGAACATGAAAACAAGAGGTTGAGTGTAACAGTGACAATGCTGTATAATTGTGTTAATGACCGGAATAGGGATTAACATTGAAATGATTATGAGGAGAGAATAATTTCGACTTTGTGTTCGTCTGATTCGGACCCAACCAATATTTGCAACGATGTCCACATGTATAAGGCACTACAGAAGAATAGAAATCTACAAGTTGTCCAACTGTGTCATGCAGACTGAAGACAAGAGCATACAAAAGAACGCGCAAGTAGCTTGCTATGTCTATATAAGAATGCTAGGAGGATCAGAAACAAAGGTGTACAGTGCTGCCTTGGTCACTATTTTGAAACCTCAGATTATAGGCATTAGCGACATCTTGTTCGAATGTAAAGGACACAATATTTTAGGAAGGATAGACAGGATATGCGTATGGGCGGGAGCTCTGCTGATATCAGAGACTTGAATCCAGTTAGTAGTGAAATCTATGATTGTAGTACTAATAATAGTATTTCAAGTGGCAGTAGTTTGAAGCTATCTGATGAGAAGCGGAATCAAACAAGATCAATTACATAGTGGGGTGTTGTTACAGACCAGTGGATCGGTTGCTAGCGATGAAGAAATGCATCATCAAATAGAGACAATGGGCCCGAAAAGAGTAATCATAATGGGAGACTTTAATGATCCAAATATTGATTGGGTAGAAATAAAATTTGATGAAATGAAACTGAATTTATTGAGCTGTTGCTGGACAACTTCCTCAAGCAGCATGTGACAGAAGGAACTCGAGGTAAAAGACTGTTAGACTTGATTATAGTGTCAAAAGGTGTTTCACTTAAAGACATAACTATTTTGCCTCCTGTTGGTGACAGTAATCATGAAGTACGCGCTTGGGAAGTGACTAAGTCTATGAATGTTCTATTCAGAAAAGGTTACATGCTGAACTACAAAGCAGGTAATTATGACCAAGTGATGAGTATACTGAGTTCAGTGGAATGAACTGGAAGAATAACGACAGTGTATGGGAATCTTTTAAAAAATACTTAAAGCATGCAATGTCAAAATATATCCTGATAATTCGAAGAACAAATAGGGTAAGAGTCAAATGGATGTGTAATCTTATAAAGAAAGAGATGCGTAAGAAACGGATGATGTGGAAGGAATACCGCCTGCATAAGGATGATGTCCGTTATGAAAATTTAAAGCACAGGCCAGAAGAGTCATAACTGTTGTACGGAAACCGAAGTCTCAGTATGAAAAGTAACTGGCTCTGGAAGCTAATCATAATCCCAAAGAATTCTATCGATATGCTGCAAATAAAAGAAAGAATGAATATGAAAGAATAACTCTTCTGAATTCAGATGATGTGATGGGTGACAGTTGCAGAAGAGGTTGTTCAACTAATGAGTGCCCATTATGTTAAAAATTATGAAACTGGTGTATGAAACATTCATTTCACATCTACCACCTTTTGAAGAAACTCAAGTGTGTGTTAGAGCTGTTGCACAAACGGAATAAGAATTCAGCAGTAAGGACAGATGAGATATCAGCACGTGTGCTGAAGGAATGTTCAGCTAAACTGCCTATTCCTTTGCCCAGGCTATATAATTTGAGTCTCAGAACAGTGAAGATTCTGCAAGAATAGAAAGAATGTACGGTAATTCTATTGCACAATGGTGGTGCAAAGACCAATGTATCCAGGGATTGACCAATTAGTATCTCAGGAGTGTTGGTGAAGATTTTGGGAAAATGGGTTAGAGCTCGCATTCAGAAATGAGTTGACAGTGAAATTCTACTTTGCAATGAACAGCATGGAAAGAAAGATCATGTTTTAGCAACTTGTTCACATTCTATAATAATGTTACCATTGAACTAGTCAATGGATACATCATCACACTTTTTAGATTTTACTAAGGCTTTTGAAAGAATACAGCACAGAAAACTGTTGCATAAATTGGAGAATATTGGATTGGATTATAAAATATTAGCGTGGTTAAGAGGATGGCTAATTGACAGATATCAAAAAGTAGTATGCGGTATATTCGAGTTTTCAAGATTTAAGGTAACCAGTGGTATTCAACAAGGATCAGTCCTTCGTCCACTGTTACTCAATCTGTACATTAATGATATTGGAAAGGATTTGACAAGCGGCATACAGCTATTTGCTGATGATGCAGAGATAGCTGGGGTAATCAGAAATGCTACCGATATGCAGTATTTGCAGAATGATTTGAATATGATGTAATTGTGGGCACAAGAAAATGGATTTCTCTTCAATGTCAATAAATGTAATCCAATATCTTATCAAATTTGGATATCTAATCTTTGGCTTGATTAGATATCTAATATCGGACGGGTGGCCACAATGTGGCTCGCGTCCACGCGGCTCTTCACGATCTACCAGGAAAACATAAAAAAAAAGAGAGAAGGAGACAACAAAAAAGAGAGAAGAGAGAGAAGGAAGAGAGAGAGAGAGAGAGAGAGAGAGAGGGAGAGAGAGAAAACCAGAGTTAATAAAAATATTTGCAATACAAACGTTTAATTCAAAACACATTAAATGAAGTTTACTTTCCACATTTAGAATAATTCTAATTTGAAAAATTAGAATAAAGTCGAAACACAATAATTTTATTTGCTTATTTACTAGTAGAGGCCTTCATTGTATCCCTCTTCTTAGTAAAGCTCCTTAAAATTAGGTGTGTAATTGGTCAAAGCAGTTCTTACAAGTTCGTTACAACCTCACCATTCGCATACTCACTCCCATAAATTCGCATCGGTCCGAGGTTGCTGCTCTTCTAAGTCTTACAGGAATCATTTGGCCACCCCGCATAGTTGGCCACCCCTGCAATATCGTATTATATTTCTGGGAGTATGCTAGGAGAAACTGATGAGGCTAGGGTCTTGGAGTCTAGCGTCTTGTAGATAGCAAGTTGAAATTTAGGATCTATGTAGCAAAAATTGCGAATACAACTTAAAAGATAATTGCAATGCTGAAACGAACTTAACAGGTAAAGTTAAGGATGTTATGTTACCTCTTCAGAAGGCTTAGATAAGACCTCACTTGGATTACTGTGTCCAGATATGATTCTGATACAGTGCAGAGAGAGTGCAAAGGAGAAAAATAAAATGATATCACGATTGTGGAATACTGATTATGAACACAGATTGAGAATTTGTACCCTCCAGATAGTAGCAAACAGGAGAAATAGGGGTGATAAGACTGAGAATACAAACTTCTGATAGGATCATACAGGATTTCAATTGATAGAATTTTTTATTTTATGGAGGATAGGTAAAGAACAAGAGGGAATCCTTGGAATCTGAGAATGAATTCAGAAGAAGATTCGTGAAGATTAGATTTTTCTCTCATAGTGTGGTGCATGATTGGTCTGGATTGCCATTGGATCTGGTATGAATGAATTCAAGAGTAAGTATGATAGCTGGTCCGTGTAGTATGTATAGTATGTATGTGGGCTCCCTCGATCAGTCTCTGACTACCCTGGAGGGTGTCTCTTAATAATAATTTCGTAGCCAATATCTTTCTCTCCGAAATACATGTTCTTTCTATTTCACTGTATATTCGATCTGTTCATTTCTTCTGTAAATAACTAGCTTCCTTCTAGTCTCTTCTTTTTATATGGCCTAATATGGAGCATGTTTTAACAGATTTTTAAAATTTCCTTTCTGGTGACCGTATTTTACTTTTATCTCTTCCTCTTTTTACTAGTCCATATTTCAGAACAATACACTGCTTGATGGCGGCTCGTGGCTTGAAATCGTGAGGGGAGGGTGCTACAACTTTCGAAATATGCATACACACTGTAGTATACGTGTTTGGATCTTCCTGATTTACGCTCACGCTTAGACCTACACTTTTTACCGTGTAGGCATGCGGAACTGAATTCTACGGAATAGGTTGGTTACTCCTTATTCCTGGAGGTATTCAATGTCTGAAGATGTGTGTGTGTTCAAGGGGCCGGTTTGCCTGTGTGCGGGAGAAAAAAAAACAGATAAACTGGGGAGAAAAACCTTGCGGTCCACGCCCAACACCGGTTAACTTGGCTATGTCTGAGAAAGATTCTTAGTTCCTCACGTCAGCGACGGGAATCAAAACACAGGACACTCATTTCCCGAGCATATGGTTGCGAAGCGCACAACCACTCGGCTAACCGTGAGGACACGTGTTTGGATAAAACATCAAAATTATGGTAAAAATTAAACATGAAAAAATATTTTTTTTTATCGATAAAATTATACAGTTTGGCATAATTCAAAATTACTTAAAAATAAAATATATTCCTCTTGTTTTGTTTTATGAAAAAATATTGTTTATTATCGATAAAATTATACAGTTTAGTAAAATTTAAAATTACTTAAATATAAAATCCATTCCTTTAATTGTAATTGAAGGAATGGATTTACAATTTTTGGACATTACAATTAAATCCTTTAATTGTAATGTCCAAATATTTAAAGGGGGCGGAGTAAACACGATAAGCACTACGAACACTCTACTACTGGCGCAAACTGCAACACAGTGGATCTGCGCGACGGATAGTGCCGCATTACACTAATAGCTCGCATCTCACTATGACGTGAATATGCTAGCTCGCTTAGCAATATGACACTGTGGTAAACACAGTACTGATAGCGTCCTTCGCCCTCCTAAGTGCTACAAGATGGATTTTTATTATTTTTTATACAAAATAAGAGAATTGTATAGGATTGTTGATGATAAAATTAAATATTACAAGCAAATATAAATAAATTAATAAATATATTTATATAGCTAGAAAAATTGGGAGGTGCTGCAGTTCTGCAGTGCCTATGCACAAGCAGCCCCTGGAAAGAAGTCAATGGACAATGTGCGGAACAAATAGCTATCCCACCCTCCGTAATGAGATGTAGGACCTCCTTATGCTATGTAGGATTGCTGCGTCAAAATTCCCATTGATCGATACGAACGATACCGATCAATCGTAATTTTGGGCCATTCTTCTTGCAGGCATATGATCAGATCCTGGAATATTGTTGTGGACAGAGAAAAGACCCGGTTTGAAGAATAAAAAGAAATCATCTTTCATCAGGACAATGCACCTGCCCACAAAGGTGTTTTGGCAATGGGAAAATTAAGGGATCTGCACTATGAATTGTTGGAACATCCACCCTATTCCCCAGATTTGGCCCCCTCTGACTTCTATCTCTTCCTCACTGGTCAACGTTTTTTTCGAATCAAGAGGTGATTGCAGCTGTAGAGAGGGGTGGGGGGTATTTCGCAGATCTTACTGAGAACCACTACAGGATCGGGAAAATGGCGTTGGAGCATCGCTGGAATAAATGTATTAGTCTTAAGGGAGATTATGTTGAAAAATAAAAATTATTATGAAATTATGAATTCGTTTTATTTATTGTTAGGCCGAGAACTTTTCAGACCACCCTTGTATGTGAACCATAATTTATAAGCCTTGTGAGAATGGGAAATGTCAAGGAAAGAAGAAGTGTGAATAGAAATACCTTCATTAATAACAAAAGAGCTATAAATAATTAACATTTGTGATATGTGTGTTCTATAAGTTTCTGGGTAGAGCGAATAGCATGCGATCCTGTAAAGCTGGACATGAATAAGTGAACTTATGATGGCATAAATAAATAAATAAAAACTTGCGAGGAGAGGGAAAGATATTTGTTTGCAAAGAATAATTAACCAATAGCAAAGTGCCACTATATACATTTAGTAGTTTATTTGAAAACTATCGGGAGAGGCTAATCCAATGAACGAATAATGTTGATCAGGTGATTCATTTAGGCGTGGCAGGATATACACGTGGTTTGATTTAGCAGCAAATCATCTCATAAATTTGTTGCGCATGTTATGTGTAGTTCTCTGGTTCAGGTATATTTCGCTTCGTTTTCTAAGAATTTTCTTTTATTTACTGAGACTCAGTATACATTTTACACAATAATACCATTATTTTCGGAATTATCCACACTTTCGGGATTGTAGAACAATTCCTACATTCATTAGTGTTATTTATTTATAATATTTATTTAGTGTGAGCGGCTCTTCTCTCTTATCAATAACAGATATCTCACACAAGCCATTTTGTTGTAGATCAGCAACTTCTTATAATATAGAGAAGTATTCATTTTTATTCAAGAAGAGATAAATTTTACTACGTCTGTTGTTTCCAAAGACTAGAATAAAAATGTCCCTATACTGTTAAAAAAAATTTTCAACCTCAACACATGATGAATAAGCAAGAAAAGGAGTCAACTTGCTTTGTCACTAAATACAGTAAACAGACATTTAACATCTGTGCACTATATTTAGGAACAATTAGTGTAATTAGAGACAACTCGAAACGACACATTTAATGGAAAACCACCACACCTGCAGACTATGCTGTGCATGCAAAGAGAACAGATTTATTGTAGCAACAAAGCAGCTAAATAAACACATTTGTCCTAACGTCCACTTTCAAATTTTCAGTTCCAGAAAATATGTGTTAATAGCTGTTTGTAACACAGGCATTGGACACAGAATGCTCTCAATTTATTAAAAAGCACAATTCTATCGAAGGGATGTACTGACATGCCGTATAACATCGCTGACCATAATTAGTGCTAATGATATCATTTTGAAATGCGGAAGAAGTTCCTCGAAATACCGTCGAATCCTTTAATTAAATTGCTGTCTAAAAGAGGATCATACTCATGGAGCACATTTAAAAATTCTATATAATTTCCTCGATTCGCTGAATCTTCAAACTCATCATAACCTCTCAAAGGAAGCTTTTGCTTAGTCAAATAGCATTAATTAATCTTTTTTTTTTTAATGTCTCTATTTTTCTTTACCTGTTCTTTATAGACAGGTAACTTCATTTATTCTTTGTTTGTCAATGACAATGTTACTTATTTGTTTTCCAAACGTCTTGAGATTTAAAAATGATTGAACATGTGATTGGGAGCACTCACATTTTTGCATTACTGCTGTTAAAAGATTAAACTCGGAATATCCATGCTTATTCCAAAAGCCTTTCTCTCTGGAGAATAATAGACGGAATTTAGGCAAATAATAGACGAATAATAGGCAAAAAAAAAAAAAAGTCTTGACCGTACTTCACATCCAGTTAACCATTCTAGTGCATTGCATTGTGAAATAGAGAAGTGTCTCATGTACTCAGTTTTTGCATCTTCGTGCTCTTGCTCAGTAAATTTGGAAGAGGAGAACGAGGCTTACCTTCTTCGACTACAATCGTACAATTGCCAAAGGTTCTGGCAGAAAACGGGACATTCATTACATTGTCATCATTGTTTCCCACTATAAATAAGGGCAAAAAAAAGTATAAATTTATGGAAAATTATATATTAAAAACTTGTCTGGAGCCTCAGTCAGCATAGACGAAGCCCTTTGGTCGGAAAGATCTGGTTCGATTCCGGTCACTGACGTAAGGAACCTGTATCTCGTCTCTTTTGACTAAAGGTGGGTTAGCCGGTCTCATACGGAGGTAGCGGGTTTATTCACCCGGAAACTCGGGTTTTTCTTCCCTTAGAACAGGCAAATCGGCCCGTGAACACACGCATCTACAGACATAGGCTGCAGTGGGAGGTATAGGGCGTACCACCTTATTCTCGATACAGTAGTGGTTAAATATAGAAAACAAAATCCACAACACCACAAGGTAAAAGAGGAGGGAAGGAATAATAATAATAAGAAGAAAACTTGTATATTTCATACATAAAACTTACCAGAGCCTGTGTAGCTCAGTGGATGTGGCGTTTGCACACCACGGCGCTTGACCGCAATTTTTCTAAGCCTTTTTTCGACTTGGTTCCCGAGTTAGTCGATCTCTGGTACGGACAAACGGTTTTTTTCTCCCGGAAATTCGGGTTTTTCGTCCCATAAACTCAAGAAATTCGATCGTAGAACCCACAATATTTCAGAGATTAAATATATTGTGTTAGGATTAGGGACCACGAGATAGCGCCACTTGTTGAACCGTCTCTCTTCACTGCATGCCACTTAATTAGTGATAGCCAGGGGCCAGCTGTCTTTGATTGGGTACCACTGGAAATTGAAATGCCCACTCAGTCTCCAAAAGTTAGATAGGGCTAAACGGCCTCGCCACTCCCTATACGGGAATAAAAAAAAAGGCGTTAGGTGATTTTTTTAGCTGATAAAACTTGCCTACCATGTCAACTCACAAATCAGATTAAACTCAGATAACAAAAACAGAAATTCATGACAATGTTCAGTTGAATTGGTCAACACAATAATATGCTAACCATATTTCCTTGAGACAAAAATAGGACATTGGGATGGCAAAAACAAGATGGGCTTATGTAATAGTCTGTATTCATGAAAAAGCAAGATGATAAAAAGTTTTACTTTGCCTAATATGCATACCGATAAAACGTTGGTAATTACTGCTTTTGATTTGGTGCCTGCTGAAGAAAATTATGGTTCATGAATTGTATTTATCAATGTCAACAAGCAGTCATTTGCGTGAAAACTTTGGCCGCGATGCATAGTATGATAAGCAACAAGAATTTCACTTGCTGCAATTTTATCGCTTTCACTATTACCATCACGTCTCACCATAAACGAGCTGATGTTTTTAACTGAAGCCAGAGTCTTTTCAGGATCCTTATGTTTCTGGCTAAATAGATGTTGGTTGATGTCACTCGTGTTCCCATGAACAACAGAAAAATGAACATCACAATGTTGGCATACCATTTTGTTCCATCACTACACAGCTTGTTGTTTAATAAATTTGAATTCTTTCTGGATATCGTCATTAAAACTTGCATTTTTGTTCCTTTGACATTGCAAGAATAGACTTAAAGCTTTAAAAATAAGACTTAAAACGATAAAAAATATGAAATTTAAACCACCAGAATTGAATAACAAAGCCACCGGCTAGCATACAGGCAAAACAAAAACTAACGCTACAGCAGAACAGACGCCGCGTCTGAGATCCGCAAGTGTTGTCAACATGCATGTTTTTATTTTCTCTGAATAAATCACTGATATCGATATTTAGTATCGAATAATGCGACTCCATGGTTATACAAATTACTGGTATCCATGATATTAATATACGATTAGGAATAATAATTTATGATTGACCAATATTAAAGTATATTTATGGGTTCTATTAAAAACGGGACAAAATTGACATTTTTATTAAAACAAGCCGGTTGGGAATATGAAAAAAAAAATGTAATGTCCCAATCAAAACGGTACGTATGGTTAGCCTACACAATAACCAATCAACAGCCACTGATTTCTAGGTGCTATTGTCTCAACGCTCACCTTGTCCCGCTTTGTTGGCAGTTTAAAATCAGTGGAACGCTAAGAATTTGACCCACTGCGCCATCTATACGTCTGATCAAAAAGCTCAAAGGGATATGTATTTTAAACGCACACCGGAATGTGATGAAATATTTACGCGTCGACCTCTTCATGAAGCATTAGTATATGGTGTTTAATATTAGGAAAGAATCACGCGAAGCCAGGAAACAATTAGGGGGGTATTTAAACTGAATAAATGCAAAAATATAATATCGGTGATATTGATATTCCATATATGTGCACCGCACACCTAGCACATGTGTGTGCAGTGCATTGTATATATAAATTTGCATTTTTGCAACAATAATACAGTAATGCTTATATAGTAATTTTTGTGGTTGTAATGCTAATGTGGTATGAGAAAGTAATTCAAGTTCATTGTCAGTAAGACTCATATTTGATGTCAAATCTATCAGATCTTTTAAAAATTTTAAAAATTGAAAAGCTCTGCAACATACCTAGTACTGTCATAACAAGTTTTGGGATCGAAATTAATAAAAGTTCTTTATAAAAAAATCCTGCCTCTTGCCCTCCTTATACAGCTTTTAGGGATGACCTGGTGTTCTCACCCGTCTTTCCCCATTCTATGCAAAACGTACTCCACATGAATCTGGTAATAATCCCTTATCAACTTATATGTATCAATCGTATTTCCCTCCTCCTATATATACCACATTCTTCAAATTGCATTTCCTCAATCTGTCATCATACCGAACTTTCCAGAAACCACCTTACTCAGTCGTCTCTGGACCCTTTTCAATACATATTCATGTTCTTGAAAACCAGGTGACGAAATATGTGCACAATAATCCACATAATATTCTTATTTCTACAAGTCAGTGCCCTCCGCATCATTCCCATTATCCACTGTGTTTTTCTCACAATTTTAGTAATACGTCCCCAAACTTTTAGGTAGTTGTCCATAATCACTTCCATATCTGTCATATTCTCTACTTCAGAGGTCTTCAACCTTTCAGTGCGGGCTGCATTAAAAATTTTAATGAAGCCCGCGGGCCATTAGGCTATACTGCGGTATTTAGAATTGGAAGATGCTTTCCAGATTCACAAGGAACGCTATGCATTTGATACTTTACATAAAATCCTATAAAAATAAACAAACTCAGCTTTAAGAGCTTATGTAGGAGTCGGGTTTATGACAAGTAAATACAATTAATATTTGAAAAAATATAATTTAATGAAGAAAACATTAATTTTTTACAATGTCAATGGGCAACTTGGCAATGTGTTTCCTTGACAGGCTTGTCGATGTTGGCATCAATGTTGGAAGTCGCTATGCGCAGAGTATTCTCGGGATGTTGGTCCGAAATCTGATTTCTTGTCTTGGACTTCACATGCTTCATTCTGGAGAAGAACTGCTCACATAAGTATGTGCTTCCTAACAAAGCGCACATCTTCAAAGCATGCAGGCGAAGATTAGGGAATGTGTCCTCTAAAATGTAGTCTTTGTAAGGGCACATTGAATAATTTTTCTCTCATTGAAGAGTTGTTTTGGAGTTCAAGCAGCTCCATTTGTACTGAGCCTGGCATTTCGGCAGCAGTGACACTGAATGGCATTGAAAACAAATCTAAAGAAGGCTGTTGGTTACGAAAATCACTAAATCTCTCTTAGAACTCACTTTTGTGGCGTATTCATCAAGAGACGAACAGTTGGACTCAGAGAGAACTGAAAATGAGTTGTCTTTTTGTGCGAGTTGTGTCTCCCAAAGTTTGAGCTTGGCCACAAAAGCTTTGATGTGATCAAACAGAGTGTGCACCAGTTTGATCTGGTGCACACTCTGTTTGCCTTTGTGACCGGCAACGAAATCGGTCGCAAAGGCGAAGTCTGTCATCCACTTCGGATTGTTAAATTCCCCTTGGTTTGCATGAACTGCTGTATTTCGCCCCCTTAAGGCAAAGACTCTTTTAAGAACCTTCCCTCTGATCAACCAACACACATCACTATAATAAACAACATTGCCTTGATCTGCTTCTTCTCACTCTTGCGTCAAAAACTCTTGGAATTGACCATGATTCAATCCTCTTACCCTAATAATGTTGACGACAGTCACAATAACTTTCATGACATTCTCAAATCCAATAGTGTTCGCGCACAAATTCTCCTGGTGGATTAAACAGCGGTAATGGACAAAATCTTTTCCTTCTAGTTCCGGTTCTTTCCGTAGCAGCGCAACCCTTCGTTCTTTCCCACCATAGCAGGGGTACCATCAGTTACCACACCCTTGAGGTTGGTTAAACTGAGGTCGAAACGCTGGAGAGTTTTCTTGGCGTCTTCAAGTATATCAGTGCCTTTCGTCGTTCGCTTCATAGGCACGAGAGCTAGCAGTTCTTCTGTCACATTGAATTGTTGATCATTACCACGGACAAAAATAGCCAGTTGTGCTGTATCCTTCACATCTGTGCTCTCATCTATAGCAAATGAATATGACGTAAATTCGGACGACCGTTTTTTTAAAGTTCCTTCAATGTCATTGGCAAGTTCTTCGACACGTCGTGCTACAGTTACCCCTGACAAACTCGGTTTATTAAACACTTCCTTATTATTTGGGCACAGAATATCCACAACAGCGATGAGACACTCTTTCACAAATTCGTCGTCCAAGAAGGCTTTTGACTTTTTTTAGCATTTTTTTCAGCTATTACATAACTTACTTTGACGCAGGATTCGCTCTCTTCCCTCTACCTTTTAAACGTACCCTGGAGACATTTAAAATCAATTTGGAGACGGTTCACTTTGTCCACACGAAGCGGCCCTTGAAGGTGATCGAAATTGGACGCATGCTTTGTCTCATAGTGTCGTTTTATATTGTATTCTTTTGATATTGACCTGTGGCGGCTCATGACTTGAAATCGTGGGGGTGCTGCAACTTTCGAAATATACATACACATACACAGTGTATTCGTGTTTGGATAAAATATCAAAATTATGGTAAAAATTAAAAAAAAAATTAAACATGAAAAAATATTGTTTATTATCGATAAAATTATACAGTTTGGTATAATTCAAAATTACTTAAAAATTCTGAGTCATAATTATCAATAACCCCAATAATGCTCTAAAATAAAAACTATAACAAATATTATTGTCTTTAATTGTAATGTCCAAATATTTAAAGAGACGAAGTAAACACAATAAGCACTATGACACTGTACTACTACTGCCACAAACTGCATATAAATAACAGTGGAACTGCACGACGAACAGTGCCGCATTATGCTAATAGCTCGTATCTCACTACGACGTGAATATGCTTGAGCGCGTAGAAATATTACATTGTGGTAAACACAGTGCTGCTAGCGTCCATAGCCCTCCTAAGTGCTACAAGATGGAGTTTTATTATTTTTTATACAAAATAAGAGAATGGTATAGGATTGTTGATGATAAAATTAAATATTACAAGCAAATATAAATAAATTAATAAATATATTTCTATATCGAGAAAAATTGGGGTTGGTGCAGTTACGCAGTGCCTATGCACGAGCTGTTCCTGATACTGACACTGACTCACGACAAATTAAACACACTGGCTTATCGTCGATCGGCACAAAAAAGTACAAATTGGTGCACTTTTCATTAAAAACCCGAAGAATAACTTGATTTACGCTTTTTACTCGTAGATGCCATAGCAGTGGCGTAGCTAGAGCTGTTGCCGCCCGGGGCGGTTCCTGAGTTTGCCGCCCCTCTCAATACATACACACCAAAAATATTACAAAAGTCAAAACGACGCATAGGAAATAAATTAAAACAGTATGTTTAGTTTTGAAGTAAAACTTTAATTTCAACATTCTAAAATGTTATTTTTCTTGCTTTTCTGTTAGCAAAATCGTGGATGACATTGGCGAAATCTATTTCATAGTAATGTAGGTAATTCTTAATCAAATTTTATTTAGAAAAACTCCTCTCACAACTAGCAACATTTACAGCAATTGTGAGGAAATTCACATTAGTATTACAATATTTGGAAATGAGTTCTCGAGACTGTATTTTAGAATTAACTGTAAAAGTTCTAAAAGGTTCGAAGTGCAGCCTGGGGGGGACCTCCCCCTCTGCACCCCCCTAGCTACGCAACTGCGCCATAGTGATGGAGGTGAACCCAAAAAATGATCCAAAATGGCTGTGTAACGGTAATTATCCACTGAATATGCATCACACTAATTAAAAAAGTCTGGCAATATAAAACCACAATAGGCTTAGGCAAACACGACGAACCTGAGTGCGCTTATACACGAATATCACACTGTTCACGACTGACTGACTGACTGACTGGGCATGAGATCCTCTTGTAATCAGCTTAGCTAAAGCCTTTTTTTTATTCCCGTATATAGGGAGTAGGCGAGGTCGTTTAGCCCTATCTAACTTTTGGAGACTGAGTGGGCAGTTCAATCTCCACTGGTACCCAATCAGAGATAGCTTGCCCAAGGCTATCACTAATTAACAGGCAGCGAAGAGAGACGGCTCAACAAGTGCCACCATCTCGTGGTCCCTAATGTGGGTTCTACGGTAGATTTTCTTGAGTTTACGGGACGAAAAACCCGAGTTTCAGTGAGAAAAAACCCGCTTGCCCATGCCAGAGATCGACTAACTCGGGAATCGGCCGAAAAAAGGTTTAGAAAAATTTCCTGTAGTCGAGACTAGATCCGAAACCAAGAAGTCTTTCTTCGTGCGGTTAAACGCCATGGTGTGCAAACGCCACATCCACTGAGCTACAGGCTCTGATCCTCTTGTATTGAAAATAAAAATAATGAAGTATCGAGAGCCTTCGAGATGTATCTGGAAAGCACTAGACAGCGCACTCGAACGAACTACTGCTTCAGCCATCTACCTGAGACGTTAGTACTAGTACTTAAGTACCACTTGGCACTGGTAGATGGCTGAAGAAGCATGTCTATTTAATATTTATTTTTATAGAATTTTATGTAAAGGATCAAATGCACAGCGTTCCTTGTGAATCTGGAAAGCATCTTACAATTCTAAATACTGCAGTATAGCTTAGCGGCCTATGGACTTCATTGAAAGTATTTTTTTATTTAATCACGTTTTAATGTTAAGTAGTTATTTTTTTTTTCAAAATGGCCGGCTGGCCACGGCAAAGAGCTCTGCGGGACATGCTTCGAAGACCCCCCCCTCCCCCGCTCTACTTCCTCCAAGAAAATTCCACTAATTGTGTGCTCTACATTCCATCTTTGCTTCCCAAGTTGCAAACACTTGCAACATTGAACTGATAACCCCTGCCCATTTCCCATGAATTCAAGTCCTGTTGCAAAGTCACAGCGTCCGCTTTACTCTCACAGTTGATTCCAACTTTGTGTCATATTCAAACAACTGCATATCACATTCAGACCTCTCCTAATATCATTCGCATATAAGTTTAACAACAACGGTTGCAAAACAGGCTCTTGGGTTATTTGCAATATACTATTAGTGGCTTTCCTCTTCTTCGATATCGCCCCAAAAAAGCAAATTCGCTGATATCTATCAGACAGTCAATCTCTAATCCACTGTACTAAGCAACTATCTAAATCCATCCATCCAGTGTAATTACTAGCTTGCCATGTGGCAATTTATCAAATACCTTTGCAAAATATAAATATACCACTGTGTATGCATCACCCTTATCCAATGCATTTCTTACCCTGTTATAATAAGTAAACACACTTCAAAAACACGATCTTCATTTAACAAACTCTAGCTGACCATCAATGAGTATATTGCTGTTGTCAACTCAATGTGAATATTGTTCCTTACTAACCTCTATGGTAGTTTAACCACAACTCTAGACACACACACACACACACACACACACACACACACACACACACACACACACACACACACACACACACACACACACACACACACACACACACACACACACACACACACACACACATTGTCCTATAATTCCCTCAAATCATGATTGGCTTTATTGAATTCCACATGTACCTCCTGCTCGTTTACGAACAGTTGTTCATCTCATTCTCACTGAATTCTAGTTCTGTATGATGTAACATTCGTAAGAATAAAATATCTTTATGAAATGATCAATAAAGACCTGAACTATATCTTCAGCAGCAATTATATCTCATTTTCTTTCATTCAACGGTATCCTTCTATAATCATTCTACCGGCCACGTTTTTGCAGTATACCATTTTTGTTTTTTTTTGTTTTTTGTGATTTGTGGAATATTTTGACAACAGTTGGTGCAAAATATTAACACGGCGAATTTTTATCCATGGTTAATAAAAATTCTTTTTAAATGTCTTATTTTATCAAATCACATGAATTATTTCAATTCTTCCTTTTGACTATTCACTAATTGGCATAATACGTAAACAACTAACTTACTGCTCTCTCAGATCATTCAGGACACACAATAAGAACCCACATATTATCATTTTGTCATTAATGCCTTCTGCTCTAGTTTATTGAAACTGTAAGGTCCTTTGCTGACTGTACCAACTTCTAATCTTTTGGGTTCTGAGCTTTCCAGTCCAGTCCAGGATTACCATCTCTAGAAAGTTTTTGAGCGTTATGTGTGAAACGTTACTCTGGTCGTCCTCCGGGCCGATTTATTTTAGGTCTCATTCCGTACGATTTACAATTCTCTCCGCACCGATTCTTCTCACGTGTCCAGACCATCTCAATCTGCAATCTCCAATTTCATCACTTAATAACGAGGATCTCTAGAAAGTTAGTAAATTTTATGATTATATCTTCTCCATTCACTTCACCATCTCTAATCCAAAAGATTTCAGGATTTTGTAAATAACTATAAAGTTCTACACATCTACAAATATCCACATATACTTGAAAATAAAATAATGTTTTATTTTCAAAAATCTACAAATGATCTTGTGAATTTGTTTATTCTGCTTAAAAGAATTTTGGTACATACCTAAATGTAGTGCATGATAATATTTATTGGACACATTCATTCTAGCTTAGAGTCTGTTCCAATTTTAACTTCTAATTTTGATAAATATACCAATCAGTGTTTCAAGATAGTTGAATGAAGTGGCATTTTTAAATTTCAGGTCATCAATCGTAAAATGGTCATTTTCCTTTTTATTTTTGTTTCTACTTTCAAATATTCAGTTCCATCGTCATTATTTATGAATCTCATTTTAGGAACCTGTGTAGAGAGCATCCCAGGATATTTCAACCTCGGCTACATAGCATTAATACCAAAAAAGAAAAACACAACAAGCAACGAAGAGACACAATGGAGAGGAATCACACTCCTCAATACGGACCAAAAAAGTTTAACTAAACTTATTTCTGAAAGAGTACAGAGACACATACACAAGATCATATCCAAATCCCAAACCTGCGGAATAAAAGACCGAAAAATAGAGGATACTATCCTACAAATTCGATGTACATACGAGCACTACCAGGCAACACAACAGCCAGGCCTACTGGTAGGTCTCGACATTGAAAAGGCCTTTGACTCAGTAAATCATCAGTACTTAAATGAAGTCATCAAAGCCGCAGGGTTTGGGAAAAAAAATTTCAAAATCTGATCTCAAATATCTATACCACAGCAGAGTCACGCCTGATCATAAACAAGAAACTGTCTGCACTGGTCAAACATAAATGCTCGGTCAGACAAGGAGACAGCCTCTCCATAATTTTCTTTGGCCTCGTCTTAGAACCGGTTTTACAAGAAATTTCAAAACATCCTGGCATAGCGGGCGCTCACATAGGAGGTGAAGGAAAAACAAAAGTGCTCGCTTACGCCGACGATGTGACACTAACCGTAACTACCTCCGAGTCCTTCACACTCGCTTACAACATACTTAAAAAATTTGAACAGCGCCAGCACTTAAAGTAAACTTGCAAAAATGCCATGCGATGTTCGTCGGCAGGTGGGCAAACACGCCACCCTTGCCGAACGGCATAAAAATAAACGACCACTTACCACTTCTGGGGATCATCATAGGGGAACAAATCCAACACAGCACACAAATGGGAGCTTGCAAATACAAAAATAACCAATAAAAACAGATGAGACATAAACAAGTATCACTACGAAGGAAAGCTAAAATTTGCAATCAATACTTACTCTCAAAAATATGGTACCTCATAAACAGCATCAACTACAACGGTAAAGAAGTAGACAGAATACACAGAGAGTGCGCAAAATTCATCTGGGAATCCCGATACGAGCCCATCAGAAGATCCACAATATTCCACGACATTGAGGCTGGAGGACTCGGCTTAATAAACGTCCACCTAAAAACTCAAGTGCGAGACCGAAAATCATGGAGAGAGTTTACACAGAGGAAAAAGCGTGGAGCGCATATATACTATACTATATGCAGAAGATAATGCCCGACAAAGTAATATGTTCCATTCCGCATTCGAGTGGTAAAACACCAAAAATGTTCCACGAGATCGCGGAAGGTTACAACTTTATTAATAAATACATAGGAATAAACGAATTTTTGAAGATGAGACCTAAAGCTGCGCACATCAAACTCACGCGCACAGTTATACCCCCACCACAACACCGGGAGATTAAAAGAGGAATATTAAGACTATCAAACGTACTTAAAAAAGCTTTCAATCTGCCCATAAACCCCAAATTAAAAACCTTCTACTACAAAGTACACCACGCTTGTTTGCTCACAAAAATATGGTGCACAGCGAAAGGGACCTCAAAAAAAGTGGATTGCAACTCTATAATCTTGAAGCGTCCCTTTCAAGGGACACTTCAAGGCACCGCCAGATGTCATTTTTTCCCCCAACCAGAAACACTTTACCACTTAATGATGTACTGCTCTCACACCTCCCAAATATGGAACACGGTTCAAACATTCATAAAACACAAAGAACCCTTAACAGAACACACATTATACTGGTTAAACGAAGGTAACATTAGCACAACTAAAGCAATCATTATCACAACAACAATGTACTCGATTTGGACATACAGATGCGACAAAAATCTACGGAAGGGAAACAGGACCAGACATACTCAGTAAAATAAACAACATATTAAAAGAAACAATCACAGATACCATAAACAGAAACAAAATAACAAAACACCAATGGCGGAAAAGAAAATAGGTCTCATTTCAGAATTCGAAGAACAACTGCAAATCATAGAAATAAAAGACCCACCATAAATACGAGTAAATACATAAACAAACCCATACACAACCTTTTGTAGAATGCGAAAGGATAAAATAATATACATAAACGAATAAAAAACATATTGTACACTTTTTCATTAAGCTGTATAACCAATTGTACATTGATTGCTTTATACTATAATTAGTTGTATTTTTGTGCAGAATATTGGTCAACTATAGAAGTTGTAGTTTAGTTTTATGTATCAAAAATATCAGTGACAGTCTATATAGTGGAAGAGTGTGACGACACTCTACTAATCCGCTGGGTAATCTCAACTCTCTCCCAAAATGTAACCCTCTCTTTTATGTTAAAGCAACACTGCATATGTATGTACAGAGTTGCAATCCAAGATAGATAATAATGGCGGAATAAACCATGTAATGATGTACTGCAAAAAACAAACTTTAAGTAATTATATGTAAAGAATATGTATGATATGTAAAGTAATTACCCAAAGAATGGTGAAGTAGGCTAGATGGAAATAGACACTGAGCATGTTATAGTGTTGTATATGAAAATAAAATATCAATATAAAACCATTGTATACAGAAACAAACATCATATGTATGTAAATAGCAATTTATTTCCTTAGATAAGATAATGGTATTGTATCAAATCAATATGTAACTTATGCTGTATAAAGAGAAATGACTGCTCAAAGAAATGAAAAGGAATTTAGGTGGAAATAGACTCTGAGCTTTCTCTTTATACAGCATAAGTTACATATTGATTTGATACAATACCATTATCTTATCTAAGGAAATAAATTGCTATTTACATACATATGATGTTTGTTTCTATATACAATGGTTTTATATTGATATTTTATTTTCATATACAACACTATAACAGGCTCAGTGTCTATTTCCATCTAGCCTACTTCACCATTCTTTGGGTAATTACTTTACATATCATACATATTCTTTACATATAATTACTTAAAGTTTGTTTTTTGCAGTACATCATTACATGGTTTATTCCGCCATTATTATCTATCTTGGATTGCAACTCTGTACATACATATGCAGTGTTGCTTTAACATAAAAGAGAGGGTTACATTTTGGGAGAGAGTTGAGATTACCCAGCGGATTAGTAGAGTGTCGTCACACTCTTCCACCATATAGACTGTCATTGATATTTTTGATACATAAAACTAAACTACAACTTCTATAGTTGACCAATATTCTGCACAAAAATCAACTAATTATAGTATAAAGCAATCAATGTACAATTGGTTATACAGCTTAATGAAAAAGTGTATATATATATATATATATATATATATATATATATAGCAACTTATTTCTAAAAATAAATAATAGCATTCTATCAAATCAATATGTAACTTATCTTGTATAAATAGAAATGACTGCTCAAAGTATTGTAAAGGACTTTAGGCGGAAATATTCTCTGAGCATGTTATAGTGTTGAACATGAAAATGAAATATCAATGTAAAACGTTTCATTTTCAAATGAAACGTTTTACATTGATATAACATGCTATGTATATATTGTATAATATCTGTAAATAGTTGTATATATATTTTATCTGAATGTATATAGATGCTTTGGATCAATATTTGCCTTCCAAGCAGTTGAGTGGGGTTCGATTCCCAGCCATCATAAGAATTTTTTTTAATTTCACTCCGTTGACCGTTTTGATAAACATTTCATTCCGATTGTTTTTGTTACCTCACTACACATTTTATGGGAAGTCGTAATGTTATTATAAGTGTTATTATCATCATTTTGCTTTAAAAAAAAAGCTAATTATAATGAAAAAAAAATTTAATGATGCAATTTTGAAAACAATAGAAAAGCACCATCCTACAGAATATGCTAAATGAGCATTAGGGATAGCTCATTTGGCATATGCTTTGATATATAATATTTGAAACTATTCACAAGTCCGTTTTAGATTATCGACATCTTCATCGTGGATAATAGCGAGAACTAACTAATCATGGTACTTTTGTAAAAACTCCATGAGTTTTTCATTTCTAGTTTGCGTACGGTGAGTATATAATTTCATTTTCCCTAATTTTTTGACTACAAATAGTCGAACTACTTGTAGTCAAATAGTCGAACCAAATTTTAATATGGATTTTGAATTCAATGGGCGTATCAAGTGAACCGCATAATTGTTAAATCAATTCGAATTATTTTTCGAGATGGGGGAAACCGATTGAAACTGAAATTAAATCACATCGATGTATTCCAATGCGCATCCAAACTCCAAGAATGCATTTAAAGCCATCATACCAAAAACGGAATTACATATTAAATTCCAAGTTTACCAGTTCTTATAAATTTTTTTTCACACAAGAAATCCATAATTAAATAACACCACACTCACTGAAAATATGCTAACTGCGAGATCATATATATATATATATATATATATATGTTAAAGATACCAAGTTATTTTAAATATAAACCTGGTTTTTTACTCCATTTCCCAAGTAAGCAAACAGACAAGTCAGTCAAGTTTGCGCCTGCAAGTGTTGCAAGTCTAGCTGACCCTGCACGTAGTGCAAGTCCAAGGCAACTCGTGGTAAAGAGAGTATAAGCTCTGATCACTATTCTTAATATTTATTTACCCTTAATGCAAAGCACATCTCCTGGAGGAGATGTGTGATGCTATGTATTAAAGGCAAGGGGCCACTACCCAGACCGGTTTAGACCTTTATTGAAGTTTCATCAGTGGGAGCCAGGCTAAGAAATACTAAGTTTTAAGTAATACAGAGCGTATAAATATTTTACCAACACAAGTTACCATAAGGTGCTTTGACCTTACCTTATGGTAACTTGTGTTGGTAATGTTATGGTTACATATTATGGGTAAATACGAAGAACAGTGATCGAAGCTTGCTCCACCCTTGCTACGAGTTGCCTCAGTGTTGCACTACCAGAGGAACTATGTGTTGCAATATACCAGGTATTTGCTTACGCTTGGACTCGCCGAACTTTATATAGTTTCTATATTCGGCATGAAACTCTTTGAGTTTCTTATTCGGCTATGAAACAATGTGGGATGTAATATTCCTTAACTTAAATAATTTCACGTCGCCGAATTGAAGCCTTTGGCTCTTCATATAATTAGTAATCCAATATCCTTTTTTGAGGATATTGGATTACTCTTATATTTTATTATTTGTTTAGGATGTCGGGTGTTCGCCATTCGGACATGTGCAATCCATTTTTGTTCATAATTGTTTAGTTTTTCTTCTATTGATTTTGTTTTTAGTTCTTTTAAAATGTCATCATTCCTTTTTTGATCTAATAATTGTATTTTGCAGTTCTTCTCAGAAATCTCATTTCACCTGTTTTTATTCTTTGTTTATTTTGTTTGTTTACTGCCCAAAATTCACTGCCATATAATAATGTTGGCACTCCTAAAGTATTGTATATTTTAAAGCGTGTTTCTTTTTGTACTACATTTGGATTGAGTGTTCTAATAATGTTTAAATTATATATTGCTCTTTGTAAATTGTCTTCCTTATCTGATATTATTACCTGATCATCTGCAAATAATAGCGTATTTATTTTGTTATTCCGGGAAATTTCTATACCTTGATTGTTTAAGGTGTTCCACTGTATAAATATTTCATTAATGTAAATATTGAAAAGTGTTGGATATAGAGGGCATCCCAGTCTTACTCCTTGGTTTATAGATTGTTTTTCAGACACTTTTCATTTATTTTTATTTCATTATCATTATATATATTCAATATTGCATGTAGTAAAATATTAGGTATATTTATTCTTTGTAATATATCAAACAGTGTATATTTTTTTACTTTGTAAAATGCTTTTTCGTAATCTATAAAAAAAGATGAGTTTTCAAATTAAATTCTGTTCCTTTTTCTATAAATAGTTTTAAACAGAAAGCTGCATCCATTGTAGAGCGTCCTTTTCTAAATTCATTTTGACATTCTAATAATATTTTTTCACTGCATATTTTTAGTTTTTGATTAAGTATTCTGCTATATATTTTGTAGCACGTATTCAATAAACTAATACCTCTGTAGTTAGCAGGTTTTGTTTTATCCCCTTTTTTAAATATACGTATTACTATGCTTGTATTCCATTATATTGGTATTTGTCCATTTGCATATATTTTATTTAAAAAGTTTAGTAATCTTTGATGAAATTTTTTCCATCAAATTTATACGGTTCGGAGTTTATCCCATCTTCTCCTGCTGATTTGCCATTTTTTATTTTATTTAGGTTGTCCTTTAATTCTTTCATTGTTATCATATCATTTAAGGTATTTTGTAAGTTTCTGGTGTAATTATTTTTGATGCCAGTATTATCCGTCCAAAGATACGTAAAGTAATCCAAGAATTCTTTTACATCTATTTCACAAATTATATTTGCAGTTTCTTTTATATCTGCATTCACGTGTTTTAGTATTTTCCACACACTGGGTCTTATTTTGTATGTCATTTTCTAGATATGATACAAATTTTTCTCAGCTTTCTCTGTGTCTCTTTCTGATTTCTCTTTTGGCTATTGCTTGTCTTTTTTTATATTCAATTTCATCTTCTTGTTTTTTGCTACTTAACCATCTTTTAAAAGCCAGCTTTTTATTTTCAATTATTGTTTTTATTTCATTGTTCCATATATGTAATTTTTTATTTTTATGATATTTTTTGTGTGTTCCTAAGACTTTCATATGCTGCCGATGCGATAATTTCTTTTATATTATTCCATTCTTTCTCAATGTCTTCATTTTCTTGTATATTTTGTAAGTAGTTATTAATCCTCTGTTGGTATAAATTTCTTATACTTGAATCATTTAGTAGTCTTACTTTGTAATTAGATTTTGTTTCTCTATTTTGTTTATTTTTATTTTATTTTATTTATTTTTTGTACTTTTTGTAGCAAGTTTGATGGAAATCTTAGTTTTGCCTGTACTAAATAGTGATGTGTGTCAATTTCTAGCCCTCTTCTAACTTTAACGTCTAGGAAGAGGCTTGCTGCTTTTTCATTTGCTATCAAGTAGTCTATTATTGATTTTTGTCCTCTTGCACACCACGTATATTTATGTATATTTTTATGTTTATTTTTAAATTATTATATATTGTATAATCTTTCCATTTTTGTTTACTGTTAGTTCTCCGAATTTTTTTGTATATTATTGTTAATTTTTTTCATTCCTATTCTGGCATTAAGATCTCCGGCTATAATTATATGGTCTGTTTTATTTACTTTTTCATATATTCCTTGTAACTCTTTGTAAAAGTAATCAATTTTCTTCTTTTCCTTCTTCAGGGCATACACTCCAACAACTGTTAAATTTTCTTTATTTAATTTTAATCGCACTTCTATTATTCTTTCATTCCAGTATGTATAATGAGTTATTTTTGCTTTAATTAATTTACGGATTTAAATCATTACACCAGCTTTTGCATGTATTTGTTTTTGTCCACTCCACTATATATGTACGTATGTGGAGTGGACAAACAATATACTGTATATGATATCACATTACAATATCATATATATTGTATTGTAATTAATATATTACAATATATATGTTATTGTAGTTAGTGTTTCTTTTGTTCCTTTAAGTTTCTATTTTTTTTCTGTAAGAATTGCAATTTCTATATTTTCTTAATGACGAAAATAGATAAAATTTTATCTAATTCTTCTTCTTTATGTGCTAAGCTTCTAATGTTCCACGTAGCATATTTCACCATGTTTTTCTTTTTCCAAAGTTTCTTAACCTTTTTCAGTTTGCAGTCGTTTCCCATGTTTTCTGTCCGGTTTGGTTTTCGTTGAGACTTGAAAGTATTATGTGTTTCCCTATGTCAAGTGACTGACATGACGATAGGTATCCTAGTGGTGGGGCTGCTACCTTAAGACAACTAGGCTTGACTTTTTTAGTAGATAGTGGAAACTACAGTTTGAGAGGAAAGAGTCGCTCTCTCGCCCTCGAATTGCTTTAATAGCACTGGGGGGGGGGAATAAGAAGTAAGAGAGTAGAGGGAAAGAATAGTAGAAGACCAGTCTCCAGATATGATATACCATGTGTATATTGTACGAAGTAAGATCAGGTCTAGCTTGGGTATCTCGAGTTATTATTATTATTATTATTATTATTATTATTATTATTATTATGCTAGTTATCAACAAATTGTGGAGAGAATTTTACTTGCTAACGTGCATAGAGAAGTTGAAGAAGAAAGGAGAGAGTTATCAATAACAGAGAATTGTTCGCTCTCCTTTTCTCTATGTATATGCACGATATCAATCATCTCTCTCTCTCTCTCTCTCTCTCTCTCAAAAGCAAGATCATTCATCAATACGACATCAGTCTAGTCACCAGATGGCGCACCATAAACTCCACTCACCTAAATTCTGGCAAGATAAAATCTATAATTTTCAGAAATCCATTCCACTGGCCATTTGACAATAAATACATAGCAATCCAATATTCTCCCTCCTACATACAAAGTAGGAGTAATGCATAAGTAAAGCAACCACCGTTATATAGGTCGAAACAATACGATACCTTGGCAGTTACCTCGATGCACAGTTGAACTGGAAGAGCCACATGGAACACCTACAAAGTAAACTCCAGATAATAGCAGGCAAGCTACATACTGAAAGATTGAGCTCTGACGTACATAAAAGCACTTATATGCATGCTATTATGTGAAAATGTTTTAAGATATACAATAATAACATATGCATTCTGTGCCATATAAAATAAACAGATTAATATCTCTGCAGTACAAAATGATAAAGCTGATCTTCTGGGAGCAAAGACATGATATCAACTTTATGTGCACTGCAATGACAATGACATCACATAAAATAATGAACAGCTAAATACCTACTCCACGATGCACTCATGCTAAAGCATTACTTTGATGCTAACTATAGAATAATATAATGGAACCGCATACCGTATAATAAGGTCTCAGACAACTAACTACATATAAATACAACAAAAGCACTCAGAAAATTGTTATATTCCAGATATGCTAAACAAAGTGCTATTTGAAAAGAGAAACCTTGACAACTACAGTAAAGCATTATATTCGTACTAACTGGCCTCCAGTTCACTGATGCACCATCAAATTCCTGGGTATCGTGTGTGTGGGTATATATCTGAACTAGTGTCAGTAATGCAACAAATTAATATCCAATAGTTAATGAATGTCATCCTCAGATAAGCTTACACAAGCTTCGAGGATGTTCACAGTTGCATTACACCTCATCTGTAGAACGAACATTATTAAAAAGATATCACTTATTGTAAAATATATTGTAAATATTTTTACAATAAGTGATATTTTTAAAATTTTTAATAATCGGATCTACATATGTTTCAATTAACATAAAAAAAGATTTTACCTACTATAAATACGATATTGTAAATACATTCGTAAAAATTGCAAAATGCAGCATGATTAATATCATTTACAAAAATAGTTACTTAGCATTTTGTGTTGAATCTGAACTGTATATTTATAAATACACTGTATATGCGAACGATAATAAACTTATTGTATTGTATTGTAAATATTATAAAAATAGTAGCGGTAATAATAATATTTCACAAGCTCTTGAAGTAGTTTCAAAGATGGAAGGATTATAAACCCATACCGTAATACTATTATCACAATTAACAACCACGTCACCATTACCTTAACCAATATTATCTATAGAACACCATCCTTATACTTAAATTATATTTTTCTTATGACAATAAATTTATCCCTGGTTACGTATATTTAACTTTCTCTGTGTAACCTTTTCTAACCACATCCATACACTTAGTAACTTCCCAGCTTCTGTAGAATTATAACACGGCATCATCACTGCTACCACCTGGTGGCAGAACAGTGATGTCTTTGACTGAAAAACCATCTGACACTGTAATCAGGTGTCCAAACCTCACGTTCCCTTTGCCACATACACACACACACACACTGCTCGAGGAAGATGTCTCACCACATCGTATTAAATCCGACTTCTTTCTTATCATAACATGTCAACACTACACGATCAATGTTCGGATAATTAAAGTGTACCATAATAATTACTCGTTTGACACCCATCAGGCTAATCTAGCGATGCATTTCATCTTCACCAGCAATTACTCCCGCAGGAGCAGTACTCCGTTATGTATTTGATCTTGTTAGAATCTACGTTGCTCCCGATAGCTTCAAGCTCACTGCCACATGCAAAATTGTTATAAATATTGTAAGCAGGATTTATACCCAACCTGTTTCAAATTATCCAATATAATTAGCATCACACCACACCTCTCCTATCATTCGTCCATTCTCCTTTCACACCCAACTTCGCGAATATAAAACACACTGAAATATATTTATTTTTAATTAATAAAAACTCGTTAAAATAGTAATGATTTACTTTATTGTCAACACACCATTTGTGTGCAGTATATTCAATGATGAACATCTACATAGCTGTCTATTATCCATCTGAAAGAATCAAGCAATCAATATATCTTCTAAAAGCAATTATAAGTACTTCTTTTTCTGCACTTTGTCCTAAAAGGCAGCAACGAATCTCAGTTCTTCGTTGTTTAACCATTCCCCATAAGGGCGTGTTACGTCTGTCCATCACATGTGTACTAAGCGGGAGTAAAAACCCGAGTTTCCGGGGGAAAAACCCTGCACTAGCACAATGTGAGGATGACTAACGATCAGTTGAAACAACGTAGAAAGAGTTCTCGTTATTCCCATTCTTGATGGAACTTGAACTAAGATCTTCTAACCAAGGGATGCTAGGGATATCAGCTGTTCCGCAGAGGTTCTCTTTGTCGTAGAACATCTTTAGGCACTTTTAGGGTACCAACAAGCTTCTTCCATCCTTTCTTCTTCTGAATCTCCAGTCTTCTTTAAGTATCCTTTCCTTGCTACGGGCCAACCTAAGGGGAGAAAAGAAATTCCGGTTATTCAACCGGATCCCTTAGATGGAGATTACCCATCCGGAAGGACATCAGTACGACACAGTCAGTGCACCGTTTCCTCCCCCTCCTAACGGGCAAATATCTGCTGCACTCATGTCCCCATCTCACATCCTCGGGATCCAGTTATTCTGCCTCATTTTGCCCGCCCACCCGCCATGAATTTTCTTACATCATCACTCCACCCGTGATGAGCTTCCTTTTCTTAAATCACAACACCTTTGATGAGCTTCCTGTGTGATGGATGCGTCAGGTTTCAACTACGCAACCACCCTGTGTAGGAATAATGGCGTACTTCCTCCAAATCCTCCTCGCATCCATTACCCTCTACCTCAGTGTGCCGCTCAGTTAAAATCCAACGCGTGCATCTCTCATCGCTCTTTCTAAAATACTTATGTGACCAACACTGATGAAAAAAAAAAAAAATCATCTCTCATCACTCTTTCTAAAATACTTACGTGACCAACACTCATGGGGAAAAAAAAAAATTCATCCTGGCTTAGTTAAATCAAAATTCTCTTTATTCCGTGTTGTCCTTTTCCAATGCAGTCACCTTGGCAATCGTAGATGGATATTCGACTATGATTAAAAATTAATTTTAGTGATCAAACATTTCTGTAGCTAGTAGAATTCGATGAGTGTGCTTGTATTAAGAGCCACTCTTGTATTGCAGTTTCACTTGGAGGAGATTAAACTGAATAAAGCAACAATCAGGAAGATACGAACAGTGAATAGTGATTCAACTGTAGCAACAATCGGTTGACAACTTCAGTAATTTTGCATTCAAAAATACAACAATATACTTTGTTTACGGAAACATTCTCGAAGCAGGCTATGGAGATCTTTATTGAGCATACATTAGTCTTAACTGTGAACGAGATTTTCATTTGTATACTCTTTTCGTTCCACATTGTGAAGTTAGCTGAGTCGCTGTGCTCTGTTTTGTGACTTTTGCAAAGTCAAAAACAAGTGACTTTCAAACACACGCATGCACATGCACACAATCTCTGATGTGGTCCCATTTTTAGTAGGGGGGGTGAGAAATCTAGATAATCTTAATATTATCAACTGATTGGTGTTTAGTGTTCTTTCTAGCACTAAGTTATTTACTTCTCGTTCTCATAATTCTAAAAATGCAGAAGTGATTTTATGCCGTTTTCCTGGCACGAATACGATCCAGTAAGATTGTAGAGGTTGTTCAGCCACCCCTCCCCCTCTTATCTAGCAATACTCTTTCGGCAAAGGATTACTATTAAACGGTCAGCAGACAAATTATCCCCCACCCTCACAGACACACACACACACACACCGTTTCCATGAAAAGCGAATCGATTTGCAATTTTATTTACTTTTTTTTTTCGATATTCCTAGAAATCTATATGGACAAAGCAAAACGAAGATCTCGTTGCTCGGGATTCAAAGATTACACAAAAATTGATGATGACAAAATAAGCAAAAAATTTGCAGGAGAAACTTAATTATTGAAGTTTATTCAACTTTAAGGGCAAAACTCATGAAAAGAGATGTTAAATTCCCTTGGAGAATTTGCCATTGCTTTCTCAACCCACGTGATATTGTAAAGGAAACCACTAATTGTTCTAAGGAATCCAAAGTTAAAACGAGTGCACGGATCGAGTCCGATATGATGTGTCCAAACTGCTACAATCTTGACGAACCTCCGCAGTGCTTGCACTTAAGTAAACTGCAAGCACGTGACACTAAGAAAAAAGCTTTCCCAATATTTACTTGCTACAGATAGCTCAAATTTCAAAATATTGATTATGGAAATCAATAAAAAGTTTTAGTTGTTACAGGATTACTTCCCTCATATGTACACTCACCTTCCTGTCCCAATTTACGTTCACGCGTAGACCTACACTTTTTACCGTGTAGACATTCGCAACCGAAATCCTATGGAATAGGTTGGTTACTCCTTATTCCTGGAGATATCCTATGATTGTAGCCTGTGTGTGCTCAGGGGGCTAATTTGCCTGCTTGTGGGATGAAAACCCCCAGATAAAGTGTGGGTGGGAGGGAACCCTACTGTCCACGCCCAAGACCAACTAACTTGGCTATGGCTGAGGAAGATCCTTAAGCTCCTCACCCTAACCCTAACCGTTGGCGGGAATCGAACCCAGGACACTCCTTCCCCAGGCATATGGTTGCGAATCGCATAACCACTCGGACACACTCACCTTACGTTTCTCAATTATATTTCTCTCTCTTTGATTGTGTTCATCTCAAAGGGGCATCTATGCAAATATTCGCTCGGATATGCAATGTCAGACGGTTACCAACTTAGAATGTCCTCTTCTTGATCTCCTTTGTCTAAACATCTAGTCCTATCAGATCCATTGGTTGTCTCTATTGCTCTCCTACTTCTACCAAGCCTTTTGAAACTTTTATTTGCTTCTTTAAATGTTGAGTTTCTCCTATCGAACTGTCCTAATAGTGACATCATCTTTTTTTGGAGATTTTATTGTAACTCCATCTGTTTTTCCTTTTCTAATTACACAGATCAAACAATTAAAGATTCTGAAACATTATCACGAATGATTTTACATAAATCGTTGACATGCTTACCAGAATAGTAAATCACCCTAACCATTCTTCAAACATTTTGATCCTCTTTATAAGTACTCCTAATTGTCTGACTCTTCTAACTTTCATCTGAATTTGCAATTTAGACCACAATCTAGAGATTTCTGTTCCCATGGAGAAGAAACCGACAGTAGATTATGGTCAAAATGATAAATCAGGTGCTCTATTTCAATGGCTATAAAACTCAATCCTGCTTTATTTCTAACAAAAAATTAAACTGTTTTCTTCCAGCTCTACATTTCATAACACCCAAAATTTCTTGACAAGAGATTTCTCATCTTGGTATTAACTCTCTTGGCATAAATATGCAACAAATATTCCTTTCTCAGTATCCAAAAAAAAAAAAAAAAAAAAACTTTTCCTCTTTCGCTTAAAGTGCTTTACCTTTACCTTTCAAATATCGCGGAGATGATGCTCCTAAGGGCATTCTAAAAATATTGACTTCTTCCGACATAAATATTACTTTCGAAATGGTACTTATATAAATACTTACAATAACAAGTTGTTCGGTGCTAATGCAATTAGGCGAATGCTCGATATGGTGACATATACATTACCTTACCGTGTCGAGAATAGCAAATTGAGTTTTTAAGCAGAGTATTTGGCGTGCTAATTTATTGTGTGGGTGTGGGTATTTAGTTAAGTGTAGCGAAACATGCAATATTATTCAAAATAAAACGCCTATGTTAATTTATGTAATATAATCAATGTTTGAAATAATACGGTTGATTTTAGTTATCGTTTTAATCGTAGTACAAAGTATTGCATAAGCACCAAGTTGATATTTCCTTCAAACTACTTTGTACACGTCACAAATGCAAGAAACACACACACACGCACGCACATATATGCATACATTGCTGTGTTTAAAATTTTCTGATTAATTTTTAACTGCACTATTATAACTATTATAATTACGTAATCATAATAATAATAATTGTACACTAATATATTTTGAAATCATTTCATTTTCATTTGCAGCTTTTTTTTTTCCCCGCATTCAAGCATCTGCTTAAGACATTTTAAATGATATTTAAAGATATTTAACATACGTAAGCCGCTTTGTTTGTAATCTGAAATAATTCAAACTTTTCTGACGAAATTCTATAACTTTGTGGCTTGACATTGTTGTAGATCTCTTTCTCCCCTCGCACACACATTTCAGGTGCTCCTGAATCATGTGTGACATCATTTAAGGGATGAGCTACAAATGGCAAACGAACGCCATTAAATATTACAGTAAGGCCAAATATTTCTTTCCATTGCCCAATGCAAATCCTTGAGATCATCACCTCAAAAATGGGAATTCACCTTCCTTATTGGTCCTCTTCAAAACTAACCTGCTAATAAAGTTACTCAAGTATCGCTGTTCTTCGTGCTAGGTCTGTTCAGCTTGTTTCCTACAAAATTTTCTAAATCATTCTTATTCTGTCAAATGTTGGAGATTTCTTAACGAAATTAGATCAGAGGAAAATATAGTATCACGCGAGGGTGGTATAGTGGTTAACCTCCTTCCACACAGTTAACCCAGGTTCGATTCCCGGCCATTCAATTCATTTTATTTTACGGCGCAAGATCATTTTTCTTCATTTCTTTCCTTGTTGAAGATGATCTTAATTCTTTCTTGTTCCCTTTACTAGCATCACGTTCGTGAAGTATTGGGTGTAACGTAACAATTGTGTGAGTAATGTTCAGCGGATTTGGAATTTATTAACAATGGTTGAGGTGAAAAGCACCTTTTCTGCACCTCCAAAATCTAGTTGCAGAAAAGTGCACCTAGATTTTGGAGGCTAAAGAAGCTGTGGTTGAGATGTTTTAGGAAAAGATAAAAGCATAAATCAGAAGAGAAATCTGACCCTGTTTGAAGGTCTTCATATGATCGAGTAAGGAGAGGTGAAGTGATATATTTCTTTCAAGGAATAAATAGCACTGCGTTTGATAGCATTAAATTGCACAATTCTGTCCCCTTCACTCATGAATAGCAAAGAAATCACAGCTTAAGACATTGCTTATGGAAGATATTGAGACTTCTGATAGTGTGAGTGTGTGAGTGTGCGTGTAATAGTGACAACAGTTTACGTTGACACCTGTCGATTTAATCAATGGGTGTATCAACTACTTATTGTCTTGTCCTTATGTAGGAGGGGGGATAAATTCGCTTGCAGTTTTTATTTATTTTTATTTTTAATTTCAACTACTAGAGGATCATGGATTAATGAGAGTGACTTACCAAGCTCACTCATCGTATGTCAATTCAACTAAGCTTCTATGAAATAAAGTGGAGCAAGCTGCTAGCAATAGGGATCCATCGCAGTTTAGTCTCAGGTAATAGTGCAGATTGCGATCAAGAGTCTCTGTCGAACATTTCCAGCACTTCATAAAAAATTTTATGATAAAATAATAAAATATATTTTCTTATATCATTTTACAGTACTCATGGACTGTCCACGCAGTTAACCTAGTGGCTTTGCAACCATATGCCTGGGAAGGAGTGTCTTAGATTAGATTCCTGTCTAAGTAAAGGAGCTAAAGACCTCGGCCATAGCCAAGTTAGCCGGTCTTGGGCGTGGACAGCAGGGTTTCCCCCTAGTTTATCTGGGGGGGTTTTCATCCCGCAAGCCCCCCCCCCTCTCCCCGTGAACACACGCTTCGACAGACATGGGATACTACCGGGAATAAGGAGCAACCAACCTATTCCGCAGGATTATCGCTTACGGAAGCTTACGAGGTAAAATGTGTAGGTCTGCGCGAAATACGACCCATAGACTACATACCATATGAAGTATCTACAGGATTGTGTGTCATTTATACTTGCGATCGATTTGTTCTGACTTTTGTTAGGACTCATCATTCACCTTTTTGAGTTTATTAAAAAAACGTATTCATAATTAAAATTTATTAAATTAAATAAGTTAAAGTTAAAATTTTATTGAACAAAGAAAACTAAACAAAAGTTGCTTATTGTACGTACGGACTAACCTCCAAACAAGTCAGATTTGAACCCACAATGAATGCAACAAAAATACGTCTGCGTTTATTGAAAGGGACCTGAACATACGTGAGTCTCCCGACTCTTCTGTAGTATTGCCAATTTAAACGTTCAGTGTGTCGTGAGACTTCCCAAAAAGAATACTGTACAGTGATTAAAAAAAAAAAAAAATGTTGGAGAGCACCTGCTCTGTAATAGTTTCATACATCGCCTTTATGCAATGTTTCCATGGCAACGAAAGGCTCTGCTTATCTGGTACAGCAGTCAACATACTGTATGTTTCATTGTCAATGAGCGTTGTCAGCCCTGTGATTCGAGATATTACTTTCGAATGTTTTATATGACAAAGTCGAGTTGTACTTTGAATTGAAAAAAAAAAGGGTGACGAAGAAAAAAATAGACGATATTTTATTTCAGCATAAAAACATCATCATATCTCGTAAATTGAGATTTAAGTATTCCCATAAAGTCAACTTCATCGTATTAACATAAATATGCTAAAATCTTCTTTCTTTCTTTCATTGCGATATTGACATCCAGTATAAATAAAAATAATAAATAATAAATCAATACAGGACTGACAAATTTCACCTTAAGTTCTTCTGCAAAATTCTATCAAACAGTTGTTTGATTTCAAAAATTTTGTGGTTAAAATTCGTTTGGCGTGAAGTATGTTATTCTTATAATAAATTCCTCTTTCAATCATCTTTTTCTCGCATTTCTTCTCTGCAATAATAAAACCGATAATTTATTCTTAATGTTCGAATGATTACGTAGATTATTAATTAATTAATTAATATATATTTTTTCATTCTGTGACTGGTTAGTTTTGTTTCAAAGTCTTAATCATGAATCTCTAAGCTTGATGTATTTCAAAAATCCGGAATTGTCACCCGGATGTATTTCGTTGAATCACTCCAATCACTTCTTATTATCAAATTCTAGTAGGTATGACGGCAAAGATCATTCAACTTTATGTCACCGAAAGGTAGTGTGCCACTAAAAAAAAGTTGGTTTAATACGAGTTGGGATGTGTGTGCCACGGTGGTATAGTAGCTACCTTGCAAGCAGTTGACCCGGGTTCGATTCCCAGTCGTCGCAAGAACTTTGCTGTTCATTTCTTGTATTGGTTTTATTTTAAGCACAGATTGAACAGTTAAGTAAATTTCTTGCTTTGACGTCATAAAAAATACATTAAATCAACAGTAATGACTTGCCGAACTTTTCTTCAGACAAATATCTGTGTTTCTGTTTGCTTTCCAATAGTAAGAGGTGACTTCATTATCTGCATGCAGCAGTGCATGAATTTAATTACCATTTATATGTATTTTATTTTATTATTTTTATGGTTTACACGTATGGATGATTGACTTTATTAACTATGTTACTCGACTGCTTATACGTTTAAAATTTCGTGCTTTATTTCATTTAGTATATGTTACCATCGATTGGAAATCAATCCTTATGACAAACTGAAATAATTTTTTTAATAATACTTTTAGATAAATCTTTGTTTTCATACTGGCCACTCGTCTTCTGAAGTGATGACGATGATGCATGTATTAGAAGCAACCAAATAGAGTCAAGCCATGATGGTGCCCAATTTTACCAACTGGTACTTATGGCGCTTTGTTGAACTAGATACACGGTGGTAGCAAAATTTTGATTTCACAACTGTGTGCCTTGTTGGCCGAGGTAGTTAGCGTATCCGTTCTCCTAGCAACAAACTGTTGGTTTGAATCCCGCCTTGGGCATCAATGCTTGTCATTGTTCTTAGGTGGGAAATGGATTCCATTAGCTGGTATGAAACCACCTCCCCATTTATTCGATGCTTGAAGTGCCATGAAGTAGTATCATATTGGATCTCTCGAGCAGGATTCTGAACTATGTAAAAAAAAAAAACTTAAAAAAATATAAACTTTAGGAAGATAGAAAAATCCCTTAGCCCATTCACGGTACAAATGCGCTGTAATTTTTCACATAAACTTTAGCGAGTGGAAGCTACATATATTAAAAATAAATAAAGTAACTTTAATAAGTACCGAGTCCTCAAAGTTCCTTTCCAGGAGAAAAAACCCGCTTGAACGCGACAGAGATCGACTAACTCGGGAACCGGTCGAAGATCGGCGATTAGACTTCAACTTAAGTCTACCTTCGGGCGGTTTGACGCAGAGGATGCGAGCGCCACTTCCACTGAGCTCCACAGGCCTTTCTCCTGTTTATGATTTCTATTAAATTAATTACTGTCTTTATTGAGTTAAAGATTTATAGTTCATTTTTTTATTTTTTTTTAAAGTCAAGTGCTTTCATTCGACTTCATTTTCCGCTTTGGTATATTCGTTAGGATTGCGCCAGGACTCCAATTCACAATAGACTCTTTTTGATGAACTAGTTTGGATCTTGCAAATCATGTGACACGGTGGTAAAACTTATTATAATCAAAACATCTCAAAATAATATCGTAGTCAGTGCACTGACAAATTTTCCAAGGGTTTTTAGCATCAGTTTTCAAGATTATTGTCCATAGGATCAACAAGCAAGTATCTCATGTAGAAGAAATAAATAAATGTTCATCATAGGAAAACTACAAGGAAAAGATGAAGAAGGTGAACAAGACATCACCAACTGAAGGACATGGAACATTCGAATAGGCAAAAGTAACCATCTACATTTTTAGAGAATGCACATCACAAATATAATTGGAAAATCGAGGGAGGTACCAATCTGTGGATTAGGGACGATACATGAATGAATGAATACGTTTTTGTGTATTCATTGCATCCACGCAATGAGTTCGTTCTGCAAAAGTATTGTATCGATTGCATTATTCATATCCATTTCCATAAATATCGTCTACAGTCAGCTTCAAAAATAAGTTTTTGTGGGATTTGCTAATTATAAGAAAGTCTATAGAGACAACTGTATGCGATCTGTCTGATCACCTTGCTGCGGTGGTGGTGACTGCTGCCCATTGCTACAGCAACTATACTTTGCTCACAGGGCTATTGTTAGTTAAGAGGGTGGCTGAACAATCGATACAATCTCATTAGATCGTATTCGGGAGAGAGAGATACAGCATAAAATCAGTTACACATTTTTCAGGATTATGAGAGGGTGGGAGTAGCTTAGTCACTATTAAAAAGAACACTAAACCAGGGATAAGACAGGTACCAAATTCAACTAGCTTTTTCATTCAGAAGCACACGGAAACAGTCTACTAAAACACAGAATTGATCAAAGACGCGCTTGTCTGTTATGTACGTATGAAAAAAAGTCACAAAACAAAGTGTAGGGTACTAAAGTGAGCTAACTTCATGTGGTATGAAAAAGAACAGAAGGAAACCTCGTCTCCAGTTAAGACTAATATATACCCAATAAAGATCTCCATAGCCTGCTTCGAGAATGTTTCCGTAAACAAAGCATATTGTTGTATTGTTGAATGCAAAATTACTGAAGTTGTCAACCGATTGTTGCTACAGTTGAATCACTATTCACTGTTCGTATCTTCCTGATTGTTGCTTTATTCAGTTTAATCTCCTCCAAGTGAAACTGCAATACAAGAGTGACTCTTAATACAAGCACACTCATCGAATTCTACTAGCTACAGAAATGTTTGTTCACTAAAATTAATTTTTAATCATAGTCGAATATCCATCTACGATTGCCAAGGTGACTGCATTGGAAAAGGACAACACGGAATAAAGAGAATTTTGATTTAACTAAGCCAGGATGAATTTTTTTTTTTTTTTCATGAGTGTTGGTCACGTAAGTATTTTAGAAAGAGCGATGAGAGATGATTTTTTTTTTTTTTCATCAGTGTTGGTCACGTAAGTATTTTAGAAAGAGCGATGAGAGATGCACGCGTTGGATTTTAACTGAGCGGCACACTGACGTACAGGGTAATGGATGCGAGGAGGATTTGGAGGAAGTACGCCATTATTCTTACACAGGGTGGTTGCGTAGTTGAAACCTGACGCATCCATCACACAGGAAGCTCATCAAAGGTGTTGTGATTTAAGAAAAGGAAGCTCATCACGGGTGGAGTGATGATGTAAGAAATTTCATGGCGGGCGGGCGGGCAAAATGAGGCAGAATAACTGGATCCCGAGGATGTGAGATGGGGACATGAGTGCAGCAGATATTTGCCCGTTAGGAGGGGGAGGAAACGGTGCACTGACTGTGTCGTACTGATGTCCTTCCGGATGGGTAATCTCCATCTAAGGGATCCGGTTGAATAACCGGAATTTCTTTTCTCCCCTTAGGTTGGCCCGCAGCAAGGAAAGGATACTTAAAGAAGACTGGAGATTCAGAAGAAGAAAGGATGGAAGAAGCTTGTTGGTACCACATTACTGATGTCATCGGCCGATCTGAAGAAGTTTCACCAAAAGTGCCTAAAGATGTTCTACGACAAAGAGAACCTCTGCGGAACAGCTGATATCCCTAGCATCCCTTGGTTAGAAGATCTTAGTTCAAGTTCCATCAAGAATATGAATAACGAGAACTCTTTCTACGTTGTTTCAACCGATCGTTAGTCATCCTCACATTGTGCTAGTGCAGGGTTTTTCCCCCGGAAACTCGGGTTTTTACTCCCGCTTAGTACACATGTGATGGACAGACGTAACACGCCCTTATGGCAAATGTTTAAACAACGAAGAATTGAGATTCGCTGCTGCCTTTTAGGACAAAGTGCAGAAAAATAAGTACTTATAATTGCTTTTAGAAGATATATTGTTTGCGTAATTCTTTAAGAAGGTAATTAATACCTACGTTGAATATACTGCATACAAACGGTGTATCGACAATAAAGTAAATCATTACTTTTATTAACGAGTTTTTATTAATTTAAACACTTTCTTTGTTTCTTTATACAGGACTTTTGTTCGATCACCGAAACAGTAATCTTATATTAAGATCAAATAAAATCATTTTGAATGAATGAGCATAATGTAAGTGTTTTAACAGAGTATATATACGAAATATATACTCTGTTAATCTGGAAATGGTGTTTTATGTGTGTGTGTGTGTGTGTGTGTGTTGTCATCTAGTTTGTCTAAATTTCTAGAAAAGTCTTGGACTAAAAAGTGAATATTTCCAACTTATCCAAAATGACTATATTTTCTTACCTTGGATAGATAATATTTTAAACATTGCTAATGGGCAATGTTTAAAATTTGATTTGTTTTTAATTTTTGAGTGCCATTTCGTGTTATTAACTGATACTGTCATAAATTTACATTAAACTGCGAAATGATTTTCATAAAACTCAAAAAATATTAATTCATTTTAATAACTGAATTTATTAAATAATACATTCCTTAGATTAAATCCCTTGGAATTTATTAAATAATACAATCCTTAGTACAAAATATTTTTCTTTATAAAAAAAAAAAAATCAAGACGCTATTTATTGGATATTTCTAATAAATTTTTGCGATTATGACGATGAACACAATGCGAATTTGAAAATAAGCCAGATTGATTATTATTTTTTATATAGTCGGTCGTTGCTGACGTATTTCAGCAAAGTCGCGGATTATATTGTTTTAGAATGTATTGAGTGGGTATTCTTGAGAGATCCCGTATATTGACAACACGTAATTAATTCTGAGACAAAAATAAATAAATACAACAAACTTCATTTATGAGATCAATATAACGGAATTCTCAAGAATTTTACCATGTCTTAGATGTTCATTGACTCCGCATGTTTTTTTTTTCAGAGAGTATACAAGAAGCATACCTGTACGATTTTAATTTATTTTATTGTATTTGGTTATTTTTATGTGTATAAAAGTGATGTTCTACTATTCCTCATAAACTTTAGAACGAAGGCCCTTTCCCAAAGGAAATCTGCTGAGGTTTTCAGTTTATTGAAAAAATTAGCACTTACCTGGGATTTCTCAGAGGGTCCAGCCTCTTGTCCTGTGGCCACAATTAATTCTTTCGGATGGAAACTAACGCTAGCATGAAAAATAAAAATCATTTAATTAGAAATATGCATGATTAAAATTAGGTAAGATACAAATCAAGGTTTCCAGGCCTATTATATACTTTAAAAAGATTTTATTCGGTTTTAGCAAGAGGAAAAACGATCTTCTGTATTATTTAAATTCTAGACATGCATAAAACATGATCTTTTGGCTCTTCATCGCATGATCTTTTGGCTCAAAAAAAAAAAAAAAGATACAGCAAAGTTCATTACGAAACTGCATACAATTAATTTATATTTAAGTTTCCTTATTAGTTTATACAATTTTTACATTCAATTAAATTGTTTATTTTTGTTCATATTTTTAATTTCCTCTACATTTATTAGATGAATATTATTTTAGTGCTAAACGTGAGCCAATTTTCGTATAAATTTCTTAATAACTCATTTTTCATACTTTTTTCTTTTTATCCATAAAATTCAGTGTTAAGAAAACATATGTGGGTATGAAACCATCAAATATAAGAAGAAAGACAATTCTTCTTATATTTTATTACTAAACAACTAAAAACTCTTGTTGCATTTAGAGGATAAAATGCAAATACTTTTTTAAAATGAATTACTAATAAAAAATTTTTTTTAAATATTTAAAAATTGTGTTACTATTAGTAAGAAAAGTTATAAAAACCATTATGAAATAGAAAAGCAAGAATATGAAAAATTATTCGTTCCGATAATTAATTTGCGTTTAAGTTTAAGAAAACTCAAGACATTTCTAAATTTCTAGTTACAAATGATAATTTTAGATTTCTAGCTGCAGGCGATATTTTACTTCCAAGAACTATCTGAGAAATGAAATATCTGAGAAAACCGTTATTAAATTGTCAATTTGGTTTTACATCGTCTGCTGCTATTAAACCTTAGCAAAGATAAAACAAAAATAATTAATGTAAAAAAAAAAAACGCTTTGAGAAATAAAATTTCTTGCTTCGAAAGTTTAATTAATTTCTCGTATTTTTTAAACTATTACAATGATACATGTATTTTGTCATTTACACTCATGAAGGTTACAGCCATAATTAAAATCATTTACCACGGGTGTTAGCATTCAAAAAATCGCACACGCGTGAGTGCTATAAGCTTACCAGGAAATTTCCTCCGTGTGTCCCAGATAGTGCCGCTGGTGATTCTCTTGTCGATTATATAAAACCGCCACATTTGTGACTGTGTAAAAAAGCTCTCCGGAAGGCAGAACGTACAAATTTTTTCCTGGAGAATCTCCACGGTATCCGTGACTGCATATTGTTAAAGAAGGAATCTCCGAGAAGGCATAAAAATCACATTTTATCATACACCGACTTGTCACTTTATTGGAACCTATACATTGATCGAAATCATGCCAATAAATAGTTGACTATTCCCGGAGCTATAAAAGATTTCGAAAATATACTTTCACCTATTTATTGGCGGATTAGCGATAAGTAGACAAATCCTCAGCATCTGAAATACGGTATGTGATAGGATATTTTTAGTGTGCCAGTTGATCGGAAAGACTTTCCCCCACCCCCCCCCCCCCCCACCCCCCCCCCCCCCCACCCCCCCCCCCCCCCACCCCCCCCCCCCCCCACCCCCCCCCCCCCCCACCCCCCCCCCCCCCCACCCCCCCCCCCCCCCACCCCCCCCCCCCCCCACCCCCCCCCCCCCCCACCCCCCCCCCCCCCCACCCCCCCCCCCCCCCACCCCCCCCCCCCCCCACCCCCCCCCCCCCCCACCCCCCCCCCCCCCCACCCCCCCCCCCCCCCACCCCCCCCCCCCCCCACCCCCCCCCCCCCCCACCCCCCCCCCCCCCCACCCCCCCCCCCCCCCACCCCCCCCCCCCCCCACCCCCCCCCCCCCCCACCCCCCCCCCCCCCCACCCCCCCCCCCCCCCACCCCCCCCCCCCCCCACCCCCCCCCCCCCCCACCCCCCCCCCCCCCCACCCCCCCCCCCCCCCACCCCCCCCCCCCCCCACCCCCCCCCCCCCCCACCCCCCCCCCCCCCCACCCCCCCCCCCCCCACATGAGACAACAATTTGTTGGACATTTCAAAATGATGGAGAACTGGCTTACCAGCCCAGAACTCGGGAATTTTGACGCCGTAGGTGCCGGGGAGGGGGGGGGGGGGTAAGAGCCTCCTAGTATACATATATATATATATATACACAGGGTGTCCCAGAATTAACTATCTATTTCAGTAAAATGGGATGAATTTTTTAAAACCTCATGTTTATTGATGTTTAGCATGTTTAATATGTGTTATAAATGAAAAAATTTCTAAACTAATTCATAATTTTATTTTCATCTCCTTTCAGAACCCTAACTTTAATAACGAATACACAAGAATGCATCTTTGTTGTAACATCCCATATCAAAGGAGTGTGATGTAATGAAAATCAGAGAAAGATTTACAAGGAAATTTCACAGAACCGGTCCCACAGATAAAGTGATCTGTGAACTTGTGAACAAATTTAAAAGAACTGGATCCGTACAATGAGGTGGGAAGAAGACACTCAAGAACAGCATGCAACAGTATTGAAGGTGTACGACAATTGTTCAAGGATGAACAAACAACGTCGGCTAGGGAAGCCAGTCAAAGACTCAACATATCCAAGACCATAGAATCTTGTGTTCGACACCGATGAAAAAGGCTTATAACATTCAGGTACTGCATGCCCTAAATGAAGAGGATTATCCAAAATTGAAAAACGGAAGTTTTCCACATGTGTGGAAAGTTGCCCCATCACTGACACTGATTGGATAACATATTGGATAACATCTTGCTGCTTGATTTGGATAATCCTCTTCATTTAGGGTATGCAGTACCTGAATGTGATAAGCCTTTTTTTCATCAGTGTCGAATGCAAGATTCTATGAACATTGTCTTGGATATGTTGAGTCTTCAACTGGCTTCCCTAGCCAATGTTGTTGGTTCATCCTCGAACAATTGTCGTAATCCTTTGATACTGTTATGTGCTGTCCTTGAGCATCCTCTTCCCACCTCATCATGTATGGATCCAGTTCTTTTAAATTTGTTCACAAGTTCACGAATCACTTTGTGTGTAGGACCATTTCTTTGAAATTTGCTTGTAAATCTTTCTCCAAGTTCATTACATCACACTCCTTTGATACGGGATGTTATAACAAAGATGCATTCTTGTGTATTCATTATTAGGGTTCTGAAAGGAGCTGAAAATAAAATTATGAAATAATTAAAATTTTTTTTCATTTATAACACATATTAAACATGATAAACATCAATAAACAAGAGTTTTTAAAAAATTCATCCCATTTCAGTGAAATAGTTAATTCTGGGACATCCTGTGTATAGATATAGATAAATATAGATGATTAAATAAGAAAGTGGAATCTGTAGTATACTCAGGAATAAACATCAATCAACATGCAATAGTAAACACAATACATTTTTTGCAGATCATCAAGTAATTATACAAAAAATCAGAAAACAATCTACAGAGATTCATTCACTATTTATAGCAATTAACTAGTGAATACAATTTACAAAAATCTCGTTAAAGAAAACTAAAATTATGGCACTCTAGGGTAAATATTCCATATGAACTAAAACAGTAACTGAAAACCAAACTCACCAGAACAAGTAGCACATTTTCAATATTTGGATGTGACATAACAACATTTGATATAGATAATATAGACAATAAGTTACACCATTTTCAAGCAATCTATAAGATGAACAACAAAAGGCAAAACAAGGAAGGAAACACGAAATTTTATAAAATCACAGCAGTACCAACAATACTATATGGGTCAGAAAGTTGGATAGAGAGAAAAAAAGATGAAAGTAGAATACAAGCAGCTGAAATGATATTTCTTAGAACAGTTAAAAGCTGTACAAGAATGAATATAATATGAAATGATAAAATCAGGAAGGAATTTCAAATACAAGCAATAAATTATAAAATAAAAGAACACCAAACAAATTAGAGAGAACATATACAAAGAATGGAGAGAAGGCTACCAAAAATGTAATAGAATATATACCAAAGGGAAAAAGAGACATAGGAAGACCTAGAAAGAGAATGAAAACATAGTCCTTAGGATGCCAAAACAGGTTTTAGCCTACATCTTGAAAGAAGATAATGCAATATCACTGGATGAACCATGCTTCTGCTCCTCCTTTCCTTGGACTGATTCTGATTTTTGCTCTTCTGATCCAAAAACACCTGCTCTGAACAAAAACAATTCTAACTTGAATGAAAGCCTTCATTCCCTATTCCTTTGAAAACTCTATGTCACTTTAAACCATAGAGTTTAAAGTGACGTAGATTTTTCTTTTAAGACGCATGCAAAGTAAACAAGAAAAAATTTTCGGGGGGGGGGGGGGGGGAAGAGACCAAAACTCCAGATTCACACTCACGACAGCTGCAAAAAGATCATCGGGCAATATAAATTAGACTTTGAAATGGGAAAATGCAGAAAAATTATCTACTCCTCCACAAAGGGTAGCTGAGCCTTATTTGACAAAATATTTAATTATTTCTATAGTTATAACAATAATTAAATTCTCGTTATAATGTTCATTATAATGAGAACTTTAAAATTATAATGATAGCAATAGTATTATTCCTATCAAAATTAACAGTAGCTATTAAGAATTACTATGATAAACTACTATCATATCAAATTTTAAGAGTACTAAGAAAATGAAAACTTCAAATAAGTCCTACCTTTTGCATAGAAAAAATTGGTAACTTTTTTCTGAATTCGAGCATTTTTTCATATTCTGGATTACTAATTTTCATTTGTTGTTCTTTTTGTAGCTCAGCATCTAATTCAGGTATCTGTTTTAAATTATGATCTTTATAATCATAGTTCATGCAACCTTTCTCTAACAGAAAACTTTCATTTAAATGAAACATATATTCTTTTGAAAAACTGGTTCCAGTAATACTTGATTGATTATATTCCATTTCTGAATGATCTTTCAATTGTACAAAAGATTCGAATGAACCGTTTTTTATTCTCTGAAGAAGATTTTTGATTTCGTGTTCCTTATTATCATCCATAACTACACGTGTCTAAAAAGAACAATATCAAAGAAAATCAATTACGAAACAAAACTTTCAAGTTTTTCTGATTTCAAAACATTTTTTATAACCAATGAGAAAAATGGCATATTTGATTTTTGTAATAAATATTCCATGATGTCTACATGGCGTGCTATATGAAAAACAGTTTTAATTAAGACAGATGTGATGGATGTTCCCACATCTACACTGCAAGTCTTCTTGAATATAATCATGTGGCAGAGTAGTCACAGTTTATGTTTCATTGTCGGCAGCAAACCATGTAGAATATTAAAATGTATACCAATATTAGAAGACAACATTTTAGTATGGCATCTGCACTGCAACCTTAATTTATACTAGAGCTAGTTAGCGTTTTTTGTAAAGTGAAGACTACTTACTGTTGAAGCAGTAAGAGAAAGATATTGCACAAATCTATGTGAAGGCAGGTAAGTCTAAAAATGAGTAATCATGGATGTTCTTTATGGATCCTGAAATAATGCACAACTACCTGAAATTCATTTGGTGAGAAACTGACCACACTTTGAACAAAAACAGGTTCATGCTGTGGATTGGTCATAAAGTTTGACCAATGACATGCCAAACAAATGAAAATGTTTGTGATCGAAACAACAGATAGCAAACTCATATTACTGGGTTTTAGGAATACTTCACATAATTCAAGCACTTTATTAGATTCGTTTTTGTGTATTTTGTCTGTACACAGAATAACACCAATCTGAATGCATAGATTTTATTGAATGTAATATAAATTTGATATTCAGGATTTACAAAGTTTGTCAAACCATTGTAATTTGGATTTAAGCTGGACCACTGGCAAGAGCCAAAATGTTTTAAAATTACAGAAAGTAATAACTCCATACTAACTGAATGGAATTTAATAAAATTTGATATTGAGAAATGCTACTAATTTCCCTTTTTTCAAATCAGATCACCTGCAGGGACAAAAAAAGGGCAAAACAATACAAAGTAATAACAATGATTTAAAAGTTGAAAGTTTTTTCACTTGGTTATACTATAAATTAAAGATGCCAAGAAATTATATTATTGGCATAACCCTTTATCCACATGAAAGCAAAGAAAGTATGCATGTGAAGTCACTTCAAAACTGAGCTACTTTTATATAGAGGCTAATAACTTCACATCAATTGCCTCAGTATCCCATAATGCAATGCACATATTCTTACAGACATGTATAATACTATGCTTTATGGGAAGGGCCACTACCAGACCAATTTTGGCCTTTATTGAGGTCTCATTAGTGGCAGCCAGACCCAGAAGTGACACCAAGGTTGAAGTAATGCAAGTCATATTTCTATATATAAGTAGTCAAAAGGTGTCACACCTTATTACTAAAATACTCTGGATGAAAGATAGATGTTGAATGTTTTTTCACTTGGTTATACAATATATTAAAGATGCTAAGAAATTATATTCATAGTTTAATCCTTCTGACTTTATAACTTCTGTATTATATTACTTCAACCTTGTTATCACTTCTGGGTCCAGATCCTGCTGTTGAGACCTCAATAAAGGTTGAAAGCAGTCTAGGTAGTGGCCCTGCCCATAATGTATAGCATTATACATGTCCATAAGGATATGTACATTCCATTATGGGAAACAAGACAACTGATTTGAAATCTTTGGCTTCTATATACAAGTAGCACAGTCGTGAAGTGAAGTGACTTCACCAAGAAGAAGTGATTAAACCAAGAAAATAATTTCTTGACATCTTTTTTAATGATTTATCTGGATAAAACTTAAATTAAATTAGGATCTCTACTAAAATTTGTCAAGTTATTTGGGTGATTTAAACAAACATCTGGCCATAAGGTTAGATTTTGGTTTAAATCTGCCATTTTTAAGAGCAAAATATTTCAAAATGATAAAAATTATATGTTACAGTAAACTGCAAATGGCTCTAGGTTCACGTTGCAATAATGAATAGCATCCATGTGAATCCAATGAATGGCATCCAATTACATTATGCAAAATACACATTTTATGATTGCCACTGATCTGTTACTAAATTTATATGGCCTTTCTCACTGATCATATAACATGATTTCTGTCATCCTGTTATTATTATTATTATTATTCGTGACACCTCCAAAGAGTCCGAAGACCCATCACGGGAGGACACTTACCTATACAGCATTCCGTCTTCACTACTACACCAAACCTCTACTACTAATCACCTACATCAACGCCATCTACTTCCCACAACCACCACCACAGCTAGTATTTTTGTCTGTAAATTGCGCGTGTTCTAAAGGGCCGATTTGTCTGTATGCGGGATGAAAAACCCGAGTTTCCAAGAGAAAAAATAACCGATGTACATCAGTTATTTTTTCTCTCAGAAAATACATCATTGTCACACATTACAATACTGATTACTTAAGTTGTACATAATATTATTATTATTATTTGTCACCTGCAGGGAGTCCAAAGACTCATCGAGGGAGGGCATCCACAACTCTGCTTCCACCACTCACAATCCACCAACAGACCACAACTACACCAACGCCATCTACCACCGGCCACCACCAGTAGTATTTCCACAGACAATCACAAACATCCATGCCCATGGCAGGATTCAAACTCGCAGCCTCTTGACTGGAGAGCGGACACGCTAACCACTCGACCAGCCAGGCTGGCTGGCCAAGTGGTTAGCATGTCCCTTCAACATAGTGTAACAGCAACTGTTCCATACTAATAGGTTATTCATTACTAAGTCACTTAAGGAATTGACAACGTATATAAGAATATAAATAAAATTACACTTTAATAAATATTTCCGATATTTCGGCAACCTCACGTTGCCATCTTCAAAAGGAACTTACAAAAAAGACACGTGCATGTAGGCACTACAACACAGTAACTGAGAATGAAGTGAGGAAGCTATTGTTCTCCTAAAAGTCCTGATGGTGCCTGCTTGGGAGCACCATCAGGACTTTTGTTTTACATCAGAATTGATGTGAAATCATTTGCCTCTATATATAAGTAGCCCAGTTGTGAAGTGACTTCATATGCAAACTTTGTTTGCTTACACTTGAATAAAGGATGAAACCAAGAATATAAGTTCTGTTAAGACCTATTATGAATTGCATAGGCTGTCTGACCTATGAACTCTCAAACAACTGTCAAACTTCAAGTTTCTTTTGTTGTCATAAAGCAAACTTTATAAAAAAACACATAAATTACCAAATGGGATGATTTGAACAATATATTCTTAACATTTTTTTCTCCTAAGTCATCTATTTGGTATATGTTGATGATGCTTTTGTTGTATGGAACTCTTCCTTGTCCACAATTCATGAATTTCTTAAGAAAATTAATTCAGTAAACTCAAGAATTGAATTTACACTTGAAGAAGATAACAATTGTCTCCACTTTCTGGACGTTCTTATTCAGTATCAACCTAATGGTAGTCTACAGTTCTCAGTACACAGGAAACCAACTCATACTGGTAAATATATTAATGCTGCTTCTCATCATCACCCTTGTCAAAAATATGATGAGATTCAAACTTTAGTTCAACATGTGCATAAGCTGTATTCTATTGATTCTCTTTTAAAGAATGAACAGAATGACAAGCTTCTACATCTCAATTATCCAGATTCCTTGCTCTAGTGGGTTATCTTATTTCAGACAAACAGGGAGATCTGCTTTTATTCGGCTAGAAGAATAAATCTTATATTCAATACCTTGAGGCTGAACTCGCAGAGCATGCTATCACCACTAGATACAGTTCATTGGAAAAAAATGAGTCCTTCAAAAGTTGGTTCCTCATGAATGGCTTTATAAAAAAAGGTGTGAAACTTTACTTCACTCTCCTAACTTAAACAGATCCAATGGTCGGTCTACATCTATCCCCTTTGTGGGAGATAGTACTTTTTAAATCAGCTAATCTTTCCTAACTTTATTTTAACTAATTGTATAATTTTGTTAATAAGTTAGGAAATTTAATGATCTTTTTTTAGTTATCTTACATTAGCTACTTAGGTGGCATCTTTTTGGAATTATCTGTTAATGTTTGATTACCATTAAGCATTCTTGTACAGAAGATGCCTTTGACACTTAGACAAAAATTTTACGTTAATAAAAGAATATATTATGTGAGTTTCATTCCGGTATTATAATTTATTTAAAGTTACCAACTTGTGATGTGGCAATCTATCAGAAGCCTTTGCAAAATCTAAGTTATACTACTGTATATGCATCTCCTTTGTCCAATACATTTGTCACCTTATTATAGTATATAAGCAAGTTTAAAACACTACTCCATTTAACAAACCCATGCTGACAAGCACAAAGAATATCATTCTTATCAACACTTTTGTATCCGGTCTCTCACCAACCCTCCAATACCTTGACTGCAAAGCCAGATATACATTCCCTTAAGACAAAAATGATATGTCATCAAGTCCTATTGCTTTATTAGTTGACGAAAGAAGAAGAAGAATGATGTACACCACCCACTATTTGGCCAGATTCCAGTGCCCCAAAGACTAAGATCTCGACATAGCTTTCTAGCAATTGTTGAACCACCCAAAAACCCTCAAGACACAAGGCTTCAACAATGGTTATACACTGTACCCTGAGAATAAAACTGGTATTCCAATAGCCAAACATCTTCCACCTAGTGCCCACTTGGACTGGAACACCAGGAAAAGCCTCAACAGACTACGAATGATAGAATGTCACAATCAATCATCAAATGGAGCTTCTTCAATGGACCTGATAACTGTGAGTGTGGGACAACCCAGTCCATGGAACACCTTTCCTGTCCCCCACTTCAATCACCTTGCACCAAAGAGGACCTTCTTACATCTTGCACAGAAAGAGCAGTCAATTGTGCAAGGTACTAGAGGAACACTTCAAGGGAGGTCCGTCCTAGGAAACACAAAGTCTATCATACCACTTAAACTCATTAACCGTTCTCGCTCTCACCACTCTATCAGGCAATATCAATAATAAATAGAGGGAAATCACAGAGAATTGAGAAGAAATGGAATACTGAAACTTTCATAAATAAAGAGACTATTAAATTATATAATTCCACATACGTTCCCTTCTCTTAGATACTCCTGCATGTCTATTCATTTTCCAAGTCAAAACCATATGGTCACTCTCTCCAACTGGTGTGAGAGATGTTATCTCAGTTATTATCAGCTCTTCTTATGCTATAAACAAATCCAAAACTCTTGAACCTCTTGCTCCCTCTGTTACATGTTGCCGAAGACATTTGTTCCTCAAGAATTCTTGAAATTCCATTCCCTTATTGCTACATGCATCTTTGTCTCCCCAATTTATACAGCTGTAGTTAAAATCTCCCATAACAATCATTCTTCTTGCACTTGCCAAGCTCAACTGTCTCAACATCTCCTGGTCCCCACTCTCTGTGTTCTTAAGTCTGCAGCAACACCCCACTAAACATCCTGTCTGGCCCACCTCCACCCCACACGCTTTCAAAATCATTAGTGTCACAGCCTTCCAAAGCCTCCACTCTTAGAGGACATAGGTCAGGGGTGTTCAACCTGTCGATCACGGAGCGATTTTTGGTCGATCTCTTGTATACTCCTCCTTACAAATTTAATTAAAACTGAAAACATAATATTTTATTTATCATTATTTTGTATTATTTTTAATTCGCTTTAAGTGTATTGCTATTGTTTATTTATTTTTTGTTAAAATTGTCAAATCAGTAATTTTCCTATAAGTCCAGGTAAATGAATTCATTTGGATTAGTGTTTTATAAAATTATTTGTTTTATAAAATTATAAAACAAATAAGAAACTTTAAAGCACCGAGTATAGATGGAATAACAGAGGATCTTATCAAGAATGCTGGGAAACCATTATGGGGAAAAATTTGACAATTAATAATTGAAATATGGAATGAAGAAGTTGTAGTAATTATACAGGAGTCACATTGCTAAATGTAAGATATAAAATTTTATCAAGTTTAATGAATAGTGGATTAGAACCATATACTGAAGAAATTTTAGGGGATTAACAATTTGGTTTTAAACCAAAGAAATCTACCACCGATAATATATTTATGTTAAGGAATATACATGAAAAATGTATGGAATATAATATAGAATTATGTAATTCATACATTGATTTTAAACAGGCTTCTGATAAAATAAACAGACAAAAAATTATTAATAGTCTTAAAAGATTGTTGTGGATATCCCACAAAAATTGGTTTAGAATGATTGAAATAACACTAGAAGGATCTAATGCAAGGGTTAAAATACAAGGTGAGTTAACAGAAGCATTCAAAATAAGTTCTGGAGTGAGACAAAGAGATGCGCTGTCTGCAAGTTTGTTTAATCTGACACTCAGTAGCAGCTTGTACATAAGCACTGCAACACTGCAGCAAACCCCCCCCCCCTCCCAAGGAAAAAATGTAAAAATTAAATTTTGTTTGCATTTATAAATAATGACAATGCTTACAACATTATATAAATGCAATACATGTTAAAGGTTACAACTTATGTTTCAACATTGATTGAATAGTTAATAATTGGAATTGTTCGGTTAACATGTTAGATTATGAAACAAATGCACTGCGATCTAACGTAGTGTTGGAATTATCATGTTCGGCCAATTGCAGCTCAACTCACCGATATTCATTTGCACTTGTCATTGCAAGTACCAAGTGAATCTGACACTGCTCGTTTGAGCAGTGTCGCTACAGATAAAGTGTATGCTTGCGTGCGTTATTTCTGTGAGACATGAAACTTTTATTATTGGTGTGTATTCGTGGTGAGAGTGAACTATTTTTTGTAAATGTTATTTTATTCTGTTAAAATAATATATGATTTATTTATTAAAGATACAAGGCTGAATTATGATGAGTGTCACTGTTGAAAATATGAAAAGAATTATATTTTTTCAATTATTGTTACACGAAACAAATGCACTGCGATCTCACGCAGTGTCAGAATTATCGGGTTCGGCCAATTGCAGCTAGACTTGCCGATATTCATTTGCACTTGTCATTGCACGCAACAAGTGAATCTGACACTGCTCGTTTGAGCAGTGTCACTACAGATAAATTGTATGCATGTGCGCGTTATTTCTGTGAGATATAAAACTTTTATTATTAGTGTGTGTTCGTGGTGAAGGTGAAATATTTTTAATAAAGCAATTTTTTAATATGTAAATTTATTTATTAATAAATTGGTTACTGATTGGAAAAATAATATATTTTTTTTTATTTTGTATATGCAGCACCCCCACTTAAAATTTCCACCGGCCGCCACTGCTGACACTTGAATATATAATAAGAAGACTCAATATAAGAGACTATATTAATAATAAATCTGTACAGATTTGTCCATTTGCAGATGATATTGCAATAATTAGTCATACCAAAAAAGTGTTAGATTATGTTGATTTCGAAGAAGTTGGTTTAACATATTAATGAACAAAAACTAAATATATGCAATATGGAAAAAATGGAAATAGAATATCCTCTAAATATAGTATAGATGGCTATAATTTTAAATCAGTAAATCAATTTAAATATTTAAGATCCCTAATAACAATAACAAATAACACAGCAGAAGAAATAAATAATAGCTGGAAATAAATGCTATCACATGCATTTATTTGAAATTTACCACATGCACTTGAAAATAAAGGATTATTGGGTAGTAAAGTTGTAAATAAGAATTTTAAACTAAAAATTTAAAAATTGATTATTAGACCAGTAATAACATATGGATGTGAATCATGGACCCCAAAAAGAAGAGAATAGGTTAAGGATTTTTGAAAGGAAAATAATGAGAAAAATTTATGGACCAATTAAAGAAAAGAATGACAATTCGAGAATAAGAACAAATAGTGAAATTAATGAATTAATGGAAAAGATATTGTTAGATTTATTAAGGCACAAAGAATAGCATGGATAGGCCACTTAAAAAGGATGGAAAAAAGTAGAGGAGTTAAAAATATATATATAAATGGAAAATAATTGGACAAAGAAGAAGAGAAAGACCTAAAATGAGATGGTTAGATGAGGAATTCTTAAACTAAGAATTGGAAAAGTACTTCATTGAACAGAGTAGAATGGAAAAATATTGTGAAGCAAGCCAAAACCTATAAAAGGGTTGTAAATCAGAAGAAGAAGAAAATTAATTTTTTTTTTTTTGTTAGGAAAATACTGACCATTTTTTCTTATCTTACACTAGTAAGTGGCACTTTATTGAATTTTTGTTATTGTTTAATTGCTATTCCATTTTTGTACTGAAGATGTGTTGGATTTGGTCATCTCATCAGAAGATGAAGTGTCAAATCACTCACCAATTGGTGAGAGTGACCATGAGGTGATTACCTGGGTGGTTGCCAGCAGTGTGAGGACCTCTGTAAGAAAAGGGTATATGTGGAAGTACAAAGATGGGGGGGGGGGATTATGAAGCACTCAGGAGTAGCTAGCTGGAATTAGCTGTTATGAGGAGTTAGCTGGAAAAGAGATCAATACAGCTTGGGGTATTTTCAAAAACAATCTAGTAGATGCAATGTCTAAACGTATTCCAAAGGTGAGAAGGTTAAATAAAGTAGGTTTGAAATGGATGAATAAAGAGATTAAGCATGCGATACAGAGAAAAGGGGCATTATGGAGGTAGCATAAGAGAAGTGGAAATAACCAATTCTATGAGAACTACAAAGAACAGGCAAGGTGGGTGACTTGGTTGGTGAAGGGTAGCTAAAGAGAAGCATGAGCAGCATTTAGCTAATGAAACCAAAAAGAATCCTAAGGAGTTCTTTCGATATGTAGCCAGCAAAAAAAAGATTATGGAAGGATCACTTTGATTGGATAAAATGGTATAAAGACAGCTGTTGCAGAAGGTGTGGTTGAGATACTTAATGAGGTTCATAAAGGTCTTTCAATCTTGTGAATGTGACTTCATGGAGAGATTGAGAGCAGTTGATGATGGGGGAAGAGAGACTGACTGTAAGTGAGCAAGAGGTGTATGGGGAGTTGACAAAACTAGATGTTAATAAGGCTGTGGGACTTGATAATATATCACCACGTATTCTGAAGGAATGTGGCAGGGAGTTGACACCGGCCTTGACATATTTTTTTTAATACAAGTCTTGCACTGGGTCAAATTCCTAAGGAGTGGAAGGAGGGCAAGATTGTGCCACTACATAAAGGAGGTGATAGAACTCAAGCATCACACTATAGGCCTATTTGTGTGTCAGGTGTTGTAGTTAAGTTGTTGGAGAAGCTTGTGGGAACTAGGATCCAGAAATGGGTTGACAACAATGGTATTATCTTTGATGGAGATAGCATGGATTTACTAAAGGGAGGTCATGTTTTAGTAATCTACTTACTTATTACAATAAGGTGACTGCTTCCATGGACAGAGGAGAAGGATACACAGTAATATACTTAGATTTCACAAAGGCTTTTGATAGATTACCGCATTGATAGTCAAACTAGAGTGGATGGGATTGGATATTAGATTGGTGCATTGGATTGGAGACTGGCTATCTGATAGGTATCAACAAGTTGTGTATGGGGGGAGCGATATCCAGGAAAAGGAAAGTTACTAGTGGTGTGCCTCAGAGGTCTGTTTTAGGGCCATTGCTGTTTAACTTGTATATTAATGATATTGGTGAAGATTTGGATATTCAGTTCTTTACAGATGAAGAGTGGAGAAGATGTTGTGGCCTTACAAGAAGACTTGAATAAATTGAGTAATTGGGCACGGAATGGGAATGTGAGTTGCAAATGTAAGGTTTTCAAATTTGGAAAACAAAAATGGGATGCAGAATTTATGCTTGGTGAAGATATATTGTCGGAGGTGGAAGAAATAAGAGAATCTAGGGGTGATAGCGGATAAGGATCTGAAATTTAGGGGACACATAGCCAAAATTGTGAAGATAACACAAAGGCTTCTGGGAATGATGCAGAGGACACTGACTTGTAGAAGTAGGGAGATTCTTGTTCCATTATATAAGACTTTAATTAAGCCACATCGACTATTGTTCCCAGATTTGGTCACCTAGTTTTCAGAAGGATGAAGAGATGTTGGAAAGAGTCCAGAGGCGACTGACTAAGGTAGTTTCTAACCTCTGGAATGTCGAGTATGAGAAAAGATTGAGAAGATGCAACTTGCAGAGTCTGGTGGACAGGAGGAAGAGGGGAGATATGATAAAGTCATTAAGGCATTGTTATAGGATCAATGCTGGAGAGGTTCTACAGAAAATAGTGTGAGATCAGGGGAGAACCAGAGGTCATCCCTGGAAAGTGCATAAAGAGGGTGTGAGTAGGGCAGTGAGAAGCAAGTTTTTTTTCATGCAGAGTTGTGAATGATTGGAATGCCTTGCCTGAGAGTGTGGTGTCTGCAGAGAATTCGAGTGTGTTTAAAGCATGGTATGATGAGCTGTGTATGATAGAAGGACCTCCTAGATGAGTCTTTGACTCCATGGGGTCTTGGGTAATAATAATAATAAGATGCCTGTAAAACAGTGGTGTTCGATTTTTTTTTACTACGTGAGCTACTTTTCTATAAAAAGTCATTTGTCGATCTACTCTCTTATATAGATAACGTTCCCCCAACCTGATATCTGATTATGCACAAATAAACAACTAAAAATAAACAACTAAAAAAAATACACAACTAAATACTTTATTTGTGTATTGAAAAATTTATTTATCACTTTTAATTATTTTAATACGACAAATATTGTAAAACAAGAAAAAATATATATATATTGGAATAAAATATTTATTTCTCTATTTTGGAAAACCAAAGTTAGAAAAAACAATAGAAAATATATTGATTAGAAACTCACAAGTTACAGGAAATGCTGGTTGATTAAAAAAAAAAAAAAAAAGTTAACGTGAAATTTGGCATTGTTTGGACCTCGCAATATTTTCATAGTCAAGTTGATATGAAGAAGTGGCAAATCGCAGACAATCATCCAAATGATCATTTGTAATTTGGTTTCTTAATTAATTTATTATGACGGTCATATTTGAAAAAGTGAATTCTGACAAGTATGTCGATCCGAAACACGATAGAATTTTTCACGCAATATCAGTTAATATTGGGATTTTGTCATGTGTATACTTCCATATTACTTCATTGTTTATTGATTTTAAATGTAAACTATTCTGAATGTTTATTATCTCAAGTTCTACTTCAGCTTGGTTTATATCAAACAGCCCACTAATTTTATTTCAAATTTCTGTGATGTTCAAGTTTTCTTGAAATGGATTATTCATAAAAGATGCAATCATTTCAGTTTTATTAAAATCTTTAAATCTTAAATTTATTTCTTCCTCAACTTATTTTATTTCAGGAATAAATTATTTTAAATCATAGCGAAGCATTTCTTGATTTTGTTCAAATTTTAATAAATATAGGAGATGTCTAAATTGGCAGTCATTTATATTTTTCTTTAATAAAAATAAGTATTGTTGGAAATTTTTTATTGAACTTAACATGTCAATTAAATTTTTATCTCTACCTTGTAACTCTAAATTTAAATTGCTTAATTTCATACAGAAATCTACTAAAAATTATAAGTGTAACAACTATCTTTTATCACTCAATTGTGAATTATATTGTTAATTAATACAAGAAATCTTTCTAAAAATTGACTTCTGCTGAGCCATCAAACTTTATTGTACAACAAAGTTCCATATCATCATCTGCCTGTAATTTAAATAACCGCTATTACAGGGCTTTTCCTCGAACAGAATTTACAATTTTAAATGTAATATCCAAAACATCTTTTGTGTTTAATCTTTTACTACACAGTACTTGTTGGTGAATAATACAGTGGTACGTTAAAAAATCTGGATATTTGTCATCGTTTTTACACGATGAAATGAAGCCTGATTTATTACCTATCACTGCAGTAGCACCATCAGTAGTAATAGACACAAGTTTAAAAAGCGGAAGTTTGTGTTGTTTCACAAATTCATCAAATGGTGAAAAAATGTCTTCTCCCCTAGTCCTTCCCAATAATGCTATAATTTTCAAAAGTTCTTCTTTACTTGAATAATCTTGAAATACCATGCGAATAAATACCATTAACTGAACAATCTCAGTGAAGTCGTTTGATTCATCAAATTGTAATGAAAACGCAACACACTGGTGAATGTCTGACATTAACCTGGACTGGAAACTTTTCTCCAGCAAGGGACTCTTCCTTTCGGCAATTTGAAACCTTGTCTGCGGCCTAAAAGTAGTCTCTCTATAGCGACATCTCGAACCGAGAAGCTCCTTTCTGGAAGCGGGAAACTCCTCTCTCAAGCAACGTGGATCCAGACAGTCTCTCTAACTGCGACTCTGGACTGGGCGGCCTCCTCTCTGACAACAATTCTGGAACTGAGACCCCTTCTGCTTGCTTCAGACTCTTTTTATTAGGCCTCCTCTGAGACCTCGCATGAAGTTTGGCAACTCCCCAAAGAATCGGTATGAGTCTTTCATCTTAAGTTTCAAGTTCTGTACACCTTTTGTTCTCCTCCGCTTTCTTTTGATTGTAAGCTGCCAGCCATCGGAAAGTTGTTTGAACTCTTTCTGACTGACTTCGGAGATGTTTACACTTAGAGCCTGCAAGCCTTTCTCATACATACAAGTTTCAATAACAATCTTTCTAATGCCGCCATGTACAGCTTCGGCGACAAAAACATTGCCTTTGTTTTTAACACTCTAACATATTCTTATTAAAGCAGTACATACAGTTAGCTTCAAAAGAGTTATTTACAAAAACATCTAATACAAACTATACCGAGACTAACAAAGTTTATTTTTTTACAATATTCACATGGGACTTAACCAAAGTAAAAAATCGATGTAATGTGCTTTGGAATTAATGTTTAATCTACAATCGAGTTTTTACACTTTGCTTATAATTGTATTCACTCGGCTCGCTGTTTGACTTCCACTGATCCAAATTAATTCATACTCAGATTTATAAGAAAATTACTGATTTGACAATTTTAACGAAAATAAATAAACAATAGCAATACACTTAAAGCGAATTAAAAATAATACAAAATAATGATAAATAAAATATTATGTTTTCAGTTTTAATTAAATTTGTAAGTAAAGAGGAATCTCAAGAAACACAAGAGATCGACCAAAAATCGCTTCGCGATCGACGGGTTCAACACCCCCGCTGTAAAACATAGGCAAACGTTTTACTAATAAACATCAAGTTTTTTCCCAGGTGAATTTTTCTGTCTTTTAAAGTTTATTCTTCATATTCCTATTCACGGGATTCCAATCTTGAAACACAGAAACCCAATTAGTGATACTTTGGCAGGGCTTGACAAATTATGCAAAACTCTATTCAGCATGTAAATACTTGCACAAGATCCATCCCTCACATACCCTTCTTTTAAAATAATGTCCAAGTAAGGGACATGTAATTAAAATAATTAAGAAAGTTAAAATTATTTTGTTCAGGATTTTTTTTTTTATTATTAAATAAGAAAAATTCTCTTTCATTCAGTCTTTAGAACATGTAAAATCTGCTAATCACATACAAATAGAGAAGTGTATTTGTTAAGCCCTTCAGCATATCATATGTATTGTAATGCAACAACTTGTCTCTTTGTGTGTGTACTCTAGATCAGTGCTCTCCAAACCACAGCCTGCAGGCCGGATGCAGCCCATGGTGCTATTTTGTGCAGCCAGCCTGTGGGTTTTGATTTTCACAGGCAAAAAAATAAAATAACAATTTGAAATGAATCTATATTAGATATTTTAATTCTATCACTAATCAATAATCTCGATGTTGGTAATTTTATTTGCTGTTTTTACATCACTATATACCCACGTGTTTTACAAATATTAGGTATGTCAAAAAGTGTTCTTGCACTGTTTTGTTCCAACGTATGTAATATATGTACTGCATTTATTATTCTGGATGCGGCCCTTGGATAAATGTTTTTTTTTTAATGCAGCCCTTGGATTACCTAAGATTGGGCAGCCCTGCTCTAGATGATTACCTTAGAGATAATTGTTGGAAGTTTTTCCACTTGCTATACTATAAATTAAAGATACCAAGAAATTATATACTTAACTATATACGAAATATGCAAAATTATATAACACATTTCACTACTCATTTCAAAAATTCTGTAATGTACAAAGATACAATATCTCAAGAATATCTAAAATCTAAACTCTCAGTTAGGTCCTATTTTTTCTGATGAAGAAAAATAATGATAATCTAGTTGAATAACTTCCAAAACTCTTGTCATTCTTCTTATTCTTTTGGCCAGCCTAGTTGGCCAAATGGTTAGCATATCCACTCTCTATGTTTGTGATTGTCTTTAAGTGGGAGATGAATTTCATCACTCAGTGTAGGACCATAGCCCTGCTTACTGGAGGCCTAAAGTGGCTTGAAAAAGTTCCAGGTTTTCTCTATAGCAGAGTTTCTAGACTATGTAAAAAATAAATATAAATAAAATAAAAAAGTATAAAATTAATTTTAAAAACTAGGGGAAAAAAACCCTTTGTTCACCCCAAATATGAATGTACTAGAGGTTTAGAAAAAACGTTTCATGAGTGGGAGCTACATAATCACAAAATATAAAAAATAAAAAATTAAAAACTTAAAAAAAAATAATAATAATTCACATAAAGAATTCCTTCCATTTGTTCTTACTTTTAATACCATCCTGGTTTGCATTAAAAATAGATTTTCCTTTCTTGGAATAACAATAATTTCAAACTTCTCTGAAAGTTAATCAAGTAGGCAATTATATTTTATAACTGCTGCACTTTACACATACTTAGTCTGATTTCACTGTTATTAAAGGTGTATTTAAATCATTTTTTTTTTAAGTATATAATATATTTAAGAATTCCCAATGAATTAACTAAACATATAGATCTAATATTGTAACCTAGCCACTGGGGAGGGCAAATTAGTCTTCTCAGTGCGGTCCTAAGTCCAGATAAATGGAGTGCTGGCATCAGGAAGGACATCCGGCCATAAAAAAAACCATGCCAAAACCAAGGATGAAATGTTGAATAACAGAGAAAGGATCACGGCTACGGCGTCCCCCGTAAGCGCACAGTTCTGGCACCCGAGGACTGTGAGAAGTGGGATAGGGCTACTGAACCAAGGACAGGTTTGGCTAAAGAAGCGAGTCCAACAGAAAGAGAGTGTGTGTAAAGTAAGAATCGGGTCACTGAATGATGTGGGTACGATGAATGAGAAGAGCAGGGAGATAGTGGACATGATGAGAAGAAGGAAGCTGAAGATCTTGTGCATGCAGGAGACAAGGTGGAAGGGCAATAAAGCAAAGGAGCTGGCGGAGGGATATAAATAAACTGTTTTATAGTGGTGTGAATGAGAAGGGAAGAAACGGAGTTGGAATTATCATCGATAAGGAGCTGAAGGTGGAGTCTGTGAGGTGTGCCAGAAGAATGATCGGATTATGAGCGTTAAGCTTGAGATGGGAGGAAGTGTGGCTACTATAGTGTGTGGCTACGCCCCACAAGTAGGTTGTGATGAAGAGGAGAAAGAGACATTCAGGAGAGAACTTGACCAAGTAGTAATGGGAATCCCTGATGGTGAGAGAGCGATCATCGGAGCAGATCTGAATGGGCATGGAGGAAGGTGACAAAGCGGTGAAGAAAGGGTACATGGGGGTTGGAGTAGTGGTGAAAGAAATGAAGAAGGTAAAAGAATCATAGAATATGCTGTGGCCTTTGATCTGGCTATAGCTAACATGTGGTTCAAGAAGAGAGTTGGGCATCTGATAACCTATAAGAGCAGAGATAGAATGAGTCAGATTGACTATATTATGTGCCATAGGAAACATCTGAAGGAGGTGAAAAACTGTAAAGTGATTAATGGAGAAAGTGTAGCGGCACAGCACAGGTTGGTTGTGGTAGACTGTGATATAAAAGGGGAAAAGAAAAATAGACAGAAGTGGCAGATACAGAGGAAAATAAAGTGGTGGAAATTGGAAGAGGAAGGCCCAAGGAATAAGTTTAAAAAGGTATTGAAAGAAATGAAGTTACCAGAGGATGTGGAAGAATGGTGGGACATTAATAGTCGGAATATTAGAAAAATTGGAGAAGAGGTGCTTGGTATAACATCAGGAAAGGGACCGCCTGAGGATAAGGAGGCATGGTGGTGGAATGAGGAGGTGCAGTTGGAGATCAAGGAAAAGAAAGAAGCAAAGAAAAAATGGGACATGACTGGAACTAGAGCCGACAAGGAGGCATATAGATTAGCGAAGAAAAATGCAAAGAGAGCTGTGGCAAGGGTGAAAGCGAGGGCATTCATAAACCTCATCAATGATGAGGTTTATGAAGAACTGGAGAGAACTGGTGAAGCTCAGTTGTTGAGAATAGCGAAAGCCAGAGATAAGGCCTCAAAAGACATAACATCAGTCAAGCAGATAAAGGATGCCTCAGGAGTAGTATTACAAGAGGACAACAAAATTAGAAGAAGATGGAAAGAATATTTCTGTAAACTACTAAATGAGGAGAATCCGAGAGAGAGAGAGAGAGGTGTGAGGATGCAGAGGCAAACGAGAGACCAGTGCAAAACATAAGTAGAGAGGAAGTGGATTGGGTACTAAGAAAAATGAAGAATGGAAAAGGTGTGGGGGCAGACCAGATACCTGGGGAAGTGTGGAAAAGTTTGGGCAGTGAGGGCGTGGATATGTTATGGGATCTGATGAGGAAAATAGCCCAACAGGAAAAGATACCAGAGGAATGGAGGAAAAGTATTCTCGTCCCAATCTACAAAGGAAGAGGAGATGTTCAAGACTGTGGCAACTATAGAGGGATCAAGCTGATGTCACACACATTGAAGATATGGGAAAGAGTAATTGAAGGAAGGATACGGCAGGAAACGAAAATTGGTGAGGAGCAGTTTGGATTTATGCCAGGAAGAGGGACAATGGATGCGATATTTGCGCTAAGGCGATTGATGGAGAAATATAGAGAGATGCAAGTGGATCTGCACATGGAGTTTATAGACCTGGAGAAGGCATATAACAGAGTGGCCAGGCAGGAGGTTTGGAGGTGTATGAGGAAGAAGGGGGTGGGGTGTCAGAGAAGTACGTGAGGTTGGTGAAGGAGATGTATGAGGGAACAGAAACTCAGGTCAGGTCCGGTGTCGGCATGACAGAAGGGGTCCCCATTGTCGTAGGGCTCCACCAAGGGTCAGCTCTGAGCCCCTACCTCTTTGACCTGGTCATGGATGTACTAGTGGAGGATGTCAAGAAGGAGGCACCATGGAGCATGCTGTTTGCCGACGACATTGTTCTATGCGAATCATCCCGAGAGAAGCTTGAAATACCCTAGAAGAGTGGAGAAAGGCAGAGGAGAGAGGAATGAGAATTAACCGGGTGAAGACTGAATATATGTCAACGGGGAGTGACAAGGATATGGCCATACGACTCCAGGGTGAAAGGCTAATTTCAGGGAAGAAATTCAAGTACCTTGGGTCAGTTGTCGAGAGGAACGGTGACTTGGATGAGGAAATACAGCACCGAATAACATGTGGTTGGATGAATTGGAGGAAGATGAGCAGGGGTCCTGTGCGACAAGGGCATGAGTTGTAAGAGGAAAGCTGTATAAGATGGTGGTGAGGCCGGCGATGCTCCATGGTGCGGAGACGTGGCCTATAACAAAGGCACAGGAGAGGAAGATGGAGGTAGCAGAGATGCGGATGTTGAGATGGATGAGTGGTGTGACAAAGAAGGACAGGATAAGGAATGACTACATCACAGGGACGGTTAAGGTGGGACCAATTGGCAAGAAGATACAGGAAAGTAGGCTGAGGTGGTTCGGACATGTAGAGAGGAAGGGTGAGGAGTATGTTGGTAAACGAGTGGAGTATATGGAGTTGGAGGGAAGGAGGAAAAAAGGCAGGCCCAAGCTCAGGTGGAGGGATAAGGTGACAGAGGATCTTAAGGAGAAAGGATGGAGTCCGAAGGACGTCCTGGACCAGAGAACTTGGAAGAGGAAGGTTAAAGATCGGTGTGCCGACCCCGTTTAACATGGGATAAGGCATAGTGAAAGAAGATAGATCTAATATTATAATCAAGTATTCCTCTCACACAAAGTATTACTCATATAGCCAATTCCATACTTGACCTCACATTATCTGGTATTATAAAAATTATCTTGATGCATTTTGTGGTTTTAATTTGCCATATACTTGGTGTTGAACTATGGCTTACAGTCTTATGATCCAAACATTTATTTCCCATCCCTTCCTAAACCATCAAAACTTGGTTTTCAATGAAATGTGAAAGGTTCTCCAAGATAAAAATAAAGCACATCACACTCTGCTTTTATTCAACTTTTTATCTTTCTTTTCTGGGTTGCAGTAAAACTCAACAGCTGCAAACAAATCATCAACACACTGAAAACTAATTTTGAAACGATTAAAAAACAATAAATATGAATTATGACCATATGAAAAATGAAAATCGCAGTCCTTCAAGGGTGCAGAACATAACACTGGTCCAAACCTCTGTCTACTTTTTTTTTTTTTTTTGATAGTCTGGATGGTTCAACATCACTGTGTGCAGTGATGCAGTTGGTGCAGAGAAAGCCAAATCTTCCAGTGCAGTATGGATTCAGAAGAATCTTGTCCAGTCTGCATACCAAAAGGTTTTCTATTATTGATGGAATTTCTCTAACTGTTCTGGAGGTTTTTACTATTGATAACTGTTTAATCCCACTTTTATATTCTCCTATTCTACTACAGCTTCAAAATTAGTTGATACCTAGTCTTAAGAAGAGTGAAATCTTTATTATCAAATCATCATCATCATCATCATCAAATTGCTAACATGTATCCTCAAGGGGTGTACAGGATATGATAGTACTACATGAAAAACTTACATCATTACTAACTTCCTCTCTACAATTTTCCTCCAAAACAATCTGTTACCTGTCAAGACTCCGACATTATCAGATCTTATTTTTCTGTCTTCTAAGGCACTTTTTATCAATCCACCTATATCCTGGTCTTCCTCTGGGTCATTTTCCTGCCAACCTGGCAGTGAACACTTGTTTTGCTAATCTTTCCTCTTCCATTCTGTTCAAGTGACCATACCACCTGAGATTAGCTCTGCTAACACATTCCTGGATGCTAACAGTGTCAAGTTCTTTCCTAATATCCTTGTTTTTAATATGATATTGCCATTGACCATCTGTTCACACCCCTAGTCTTTCTCAGAACTCTCATATCTGTGGTCTCTAAGTCTAGTCTTCGGTCAAGTGTCTTATTTCTAACCCAGCTCTCAGATCCATAAGTTAAAATTGGCTTGAACACCGTGTTGTATACAGTTAATTTAGTGTTTTGACAATTTATAGTATAACCAAGTGAAAAAAAACTTTCACGACTTTCACTACTTGGATATAGAAGCTAATGACTTCTCATCAATTGCCTTAGTATCCCATAATGCAAAGCACATATTCTGGGTCTGGCTTCTACTGATGAGATCTCAGTAAAGGTCAAACTGATTTGGATAGTAGCCTTTCCATAATGCATGGCATTATACATGCCCATAAGAATATTTTTTAAATGCCTTTGTTACTTCCTGAACTGATTTGATGGACAGTTCAGCAAGAACTGATGGCCAAAAGAAACACGAGTATACAGCACCACGAGGCCTCATGCTTTCTGTTATTCATTTTTCTAGAAGAGAACCGCTATAAACACTTTAAAGCAGTATAAGAAGAAAAGAGTGCCTGATGCCACTTGTGTAGAATAAAGGGAGCACAAAACAGTTTGGAAATTGCTGTTCCACGTGCTTACCTTATGGTAAGCACATGGCCAACAATATTAGTTATGTGTAACTCAACCAAGTAAACTATTATGTATACAGCCCAACACCCATTTTTTTAAGGTAACTAAAAACATGAAACCAGTGTCCTTACTTCTCTTAAATAATTGTGGGAATAAGCATTCCACATCTTAGTCATCTTATCATCTTTGTGCCACATGACACATAAGGCTGAGATCCATTTCTTCCAGATACCTATCTTGAGCCAATTCAGCTTCTCTCGCTGCTAGCCATTCTTTTTGTCATTCTCTGCCAAGATAATTTAGGCCTTCCCCTTTTCCTTCTAGGATCCGTATCAAAGCTATTCTTGAAATCTCACTGCTGTCTAATTACAGTACATCTCCAATCCATTTCCATCTGCATTTTTTTATTTCATCAGTGATACTTTTTTTTTGCACAGTCAGCTGTGCAGAATTCAGCTGTGTTAAATGTTGGGGCCAAATTATTTTTAATATTTTATGCAGACATTTTGTTTGAAAACTATTTAATTTAGCTTCCTGTTTTTTGGTCAGTTTCCATGTCTCTGATCCATATAATATGACCTTAACATTGATATTGAAGATCTTTATTTTAGTTGTATTATAATATTTGGATGTTTTGCATATATTATTCAATTTTCTGACAGCATCAACTGTGTTTTAATAAACACAATCAATGATGACTCTTACAATTTGCAGTAGTATACATGAATATCTCATTTCAACAATGGGATATTTATTCATGCATGATACCTATCACTGCAGTACATACATATGTATCATAATTCTTAATACTGACTACAGCACATGACAATTCACCTGGCTGAGTTATGTAAAACTTCTGGGTAATGTTTATCATGTGTTTACCATGGGGATGCAACCACCAGAGCTGCAGTTTTTAAATCTACTCATACTGCCACAATACCTAAAAATTCAACGATGAAATACTATTTTTATTATTACATCAACAGTTAGGAAGGCATGTCATATTTTTCCATCAGCACACTGTGCCATCAAATTAAAGTTTATTAATGTCACTTTAACTTGAAGGCAATGTATCCCAAATTTGCAGTACCTGCATACCCCCCCCTCTTAAAATTTTAAAAGGGATATGCAAGTACTGCATATTATCTCTCAGGTAAAGGCCATTTGGGAGAAGTTAAAATAACATTTCATTCATACATAAATAATTATAAAGGTATTTATTTTTAAACATTTGCATTACAATAAATGACAATCATGTGAAACATTTTTTATTTATTAAATACATATTAAGTTATACAAATTGAACATACATACATACATACATACAGCAGAGAGATTTTGAACCATACAGTTGGAATGAGATCAAGCTGTTAACCAGATGTGCACTAAAACAGGTCAGTCAATGCATGCCAAGAGACATATTTAGTTTTAAAATTCCTTTAGTTTTTTTTAGTTATTGTAAATTAATTATAGAATTGACCTGCACTTACTTACATGTGACAATACACATTAGTAATAAAAATATAAAAGTAAAAAAAAAAAAAAAAAAAAAAAAAAAAATGGTAATTAAAATTTAAAAAAAAAAGAGCTGTGCCACATACTCCCTAAAGACTTTTGATGTACCCCAGTATATCATTAGGAAGCACTATTCTAAGGTAATGAACATTAAAGTCAACTAACGAAATAATCACTAGTATTAATGTTAATAATAAAAACTGGGATTTTAATTTCATTAAAAATATACTACAAAAAAATTAAAAACAGCACACTCACTGACATTAAAAATCCAAGTTTGTATTACAGTAATAGCACACTGCTAAAAAAGTTCTTTTGGGGGGAAAAAAATCTGATTCTGCTATTGTCAATCAATAACTTGCTTGTTTTGTCACCTGAGCAAGCAGCTTTCTCTCTCAAGTTAGATGGGATCACCATTTCAAAGTGTTAGCAATGATGGCACAATAAATTCCTCTTTTTTATTTAACAAATCTTGCATTTCACAAAATGAACAAAATTTCTAGGTTTTGAATGTCTTCCTTTCTAAGAAACTACTTTCTTTTCCAGTTCAAGTCCACTTTATTATTATCATCATCAATATTATTAACATTGCACCTCCTGTGATGAGTCTTTTGACTCCATGGAGGTCTGAAAAATATCAAACTGTGTCTTAAATTCATTCACAGTATCTGTACTTACCACACTTTCAGATAATACATTCCACTCACCAACCACTCTTCACACAAAAACCTTGTCATCACGCACTTGCTCACACCCTCCTTATATTTTCTCCAGAAACCACTTTCTCTTTCAGTTCAAGTCCACTTTATTATCATTATTAAAATTAGACCTCCATGGACAAAAGTTTCATCAGAGAAGGTCCACATACTATCATGCAAAAAATCATCAAACTGCACTTGTCACACTTTCAAGCAATGTATTCCACTCTTTATGCAAACAGTTTTCTTCTCATTCCACTGCTCACACCCATCCTTATATAGTTTTTAGGGGATGGCCTCATGTTCTATCCTTGTTTCCCCTCTTCCCTATGGAAAAATCTTCTCCACATTAATTTGGTAACAACCCTTCACAAACTTATACATCTTAATAATATCTCCTCTCCTCCTATTCACAAGACTCTGTAAGCTGCATTCCCTCAATGTCCTCACCTGACACCGACTTAGTACACCATCTCTAACTTATCTCCTTCTTGAAAACCAGGCGACCAAACATGCACATTTACATCTAGATAATTATTTACTTTATACAAATCTATCCACTCACGGCACATAATTCCCATATCTTTGATACAGCAGAAGAAAGAAATTATTTCCATCAATAATGATTCTTTTAGTGACTGATTCAATCTCTTTCAAACAACAATTCAGTTCCGGATGCATACATTTTTTTAGATTTTTTCCATGGTTACTATTTATCAGAAATGCATCACTAATTTTCCTATTCTCCTCTAAATCACCAGTTAAGATTTACAGTAACAAGCCATCTCTCATGCATAGAGTGATCTTTTGAAATGTTCATCCATCCTTTGTCGATTTTATTTAGCTGTTTATTCAGTTTCTTCAAGCTCAGAGGACAATCTTTCTTAGTCTTCATTTATTCCTTCTACTGCTGACTTTTGAAACACTCCCTCACCTTTAATATACAGTTCCTAAACATACAATCTACAGACTTTTCTAATATTATCAAGCTTCCTCTTTCTTCTCTGTTTTCTGCTATATACAGTACTACTGTAATATACAGTACTGAACAAAATAATTCGAACAAGCCAAATATTCTTCAAGTTATTGGTTTTGGTTTAGTGTTTGTTTCAGTTCACAATAATTTTGGTTCTGGTTTCCATTCAATATTTTGATTGAGTTCTGTGTGGTTTAACTGTCTCCACGATGTTTGTTAATAGGGTTGTGCATTTTTTAATGGTGCAAACAAGATGATATTCGTAGTGTTTTATTCATTTTGTGTGGCTATAAAATTGTTACATCTCCAAGAAAGCGTTCAAAAATATGAAGTCTTTCTTAACACATCTATGAATCCAAGACAAACTGCCAATGAGTGTGGTGTTAATTTCATCATCATAACGAACCATAGGCTCATTGCCCGTTGATGTCCAATGCCTGCTTCACTATCTTCTTCCACCTTTCTTTGTCCAGTGCAGAGTGTCGCAGTTTTTGTACACCCATTCCACACCAGTCTTTTATATCGTCTATCCATTCTCTGTATGGTTTACCTCTTCTGTTTAAACCATCCAAAATACCAAACATAAATATCTTTATCTTTCAGTCCTCACTCATTCTACAGATGTGTCCAAATAATTGCAGCTTCTGTTTTATAACCTTCTGCATTAGATTCTGTTTTGGTTGTATCTTCCGATAGAGCTCTTCATTGGTGATTTTCTGTACCCATCCTATTCTTAGAATCTTCCTGTAAGTTCTTTCAAATGCCAAAATTTTTTTCTTGATTCCTTATTTCTTACCCACGTTTCAGATCCATACAGTACACTGCTGAAGATGCATGTTTCCAGTACTCTTAGTTTTGTTTGCAGGCTGATCACTTTACTTTTCCAGATGTTATCCATGGCCTTCAGATTTGTTCTTCCCTTTGCAATCCTGATCTTTCTTTTTTTTTTTTACAATCCAAGTCATATGTCAGTTTACTTCCCAAATATGTGAATTGTTCTACATTTTCTATATCAGTTCCATCCACTTGTATCTTTTGTTTCATGTTCTTCTCACCAAATACCATTGTCTTTGTTTTTTCCAAGTTCATAACAAGTCCAAATCTCTTCCCTTCCTCATTTAACAGTTTCAGTGTTTTTTGTAGTTCTCTTTCATCTTCTTCAATAATAACAATGTCATCTGCAAATCTCAGATTGTTAATTCTCATTCTGTGTACAGATATTTCTTTGCCATCTTCCTTCAGTTTGTCCATTGCTCTTTCTAAATGTGCAATGAAAATGCTTGGTGATATTGGGTCTCCCTGTCTAGTACCTCTGCTTGTTTTAAACCATTTCCCCAAATCATCACCTATTCTAACTACTGCAACTGCATTCTGATAAACATCTTTTAATATAGCTATTAGTTTTTTTTATCAATTCCATAGGATTCCAGAACTGCTAATGTCACTTTCTGGTCAATACTGTCAATATGTTTTTGTTTTTTCTCTTAGCTTTCTCTGCTATTAACCTCACTGTCAAAATCTGTTGAATTGTAGTTCTATCCTTCCTAAATCCTACTTGCTCGTCTGCAGGGTATCTTTCTGTCAATATGATCATCATCACGTTACCAAGTAGACTTATCAAGGCAATTGTTCTATAATTTTTACATTCTAGCTTATTTCCTTTCTTGTATAATGTTACTAATATTGATTTCACCCACTCCTCTGGCATTTTCCCTTCTTTCCATACCATATTACATAGTTGGTGCATTTCTGTAACCATACTTTCACCACCATATTTAATCATTTCTCCAGTAATGTTATCGTTACCAGGACTCTTGTTGTGTTTTAGCTGTCCTATTGCTTTCTCTACCTCTCCTCTTAAAAAGTCCATATCATGCTCATTACCTGGTGGTGATATTTGCTTCAATTCTTCAGTCAGTTTCCCAATGCTATCTGAATCTAGTTTTTCTTCATATAACTCACTACAGTATCTTGTCTACCGCTGTACAATTTTTTCTTTATTCATCAATACTTTGCCTTTTTCATCTTTAATTAATTAGTGGTCTGTTTTGGTTGCCACTTTCTATTAACGGTTCTGATCATTTTGTATACCTCCCTTGTTTTGTGCTCTCCATAGTGCTGGTCTATATTGTTGCATTGGGCTTCTAACCATTTCATCTTATCCATTCTGACTGCTTTTTTCACCTCATTACACTTTCTTCTATGTTGCTCTTCTATTTGTTCTGATGTATCCCTTCTTATCTTCAACATTTTTTTCTCCTGTACTAACTTCAGTGTTTCTTGTGTAATCCATTTCTTCTTGATCTTCTCTTCTTCTGGTACTGTTTCTTCAACTGCATCTTCTATTGCCTTCATTACTCTTTTCACTCTTAAATTCAAGTTTTTTTTCTTTCTACACACTTTTAAGTTTCTCTTCTAACACTGTTCTGTACCTTGTGTTGATTTGGGTACTGTTAATATAATTTTAAACGGCTTTAGGTAGACAGGTACCTTTTCTCCTGCCAGAAAAGGTAATTTTGGGCAAAAAAGAAAAAACTACACTTACTCAAGATCATTTACTAGTTAGGAAAAGAAAAATGTATCCAAGATTGTCTGCTGTAGGCTTAAATAGAAACTTGGCAGCTAGTGGGATTAATGTTTCTGACATGACAGTCCATCAAATATTGTTGGAAGTAGGGAGAACTGCTCACAGACGAAAAAAGATGAAGGCTATGCAGAAAAAGAGGCTAGTGGGCAAAAGTGTACAAAAATGGGACTGTCGAGAAGTTCATATTCTCAGGTGGGAGCCATTTCTTTGTTCAAGGAGAAATAGTACCCTGTGTTCACAAAGCAGCTGAGAAGACCTCTCCCACCCACCTTCAACAAGCTCCTAAACACCCAGTTAAAATGATGTTCTGGGGTTGTTTTACACAAGATGGTCCAGCGTCACTTGTACTTGTTGATGGTATGATGAAAAGTGACCAATACATAAAAAAATTAGAGAAAAGAGTGGTCTCACAGATCAAGAAAGACAAAGAGCTCATCTTCCAACAGGATCTTGCTCCATGCCACACTTCAAAAAAAGTGAAAAAGTTTCTCAAAAATCACATCCAATTACTTTCAGTGGCCAGGTAACTCTTCTGACATTCACCCAATAAAAAATTTGTGGGCCATGAAAAATAGACTTGGAAAATTAAACTGTGATACAAAGAATAACTTAATACGATCCATTATAAAAATATGGTTTTGAGATGTAGAAATAAGAAAAATGTGTTCTACATTGGTAGAGTCAATGCCTAAGTGAATTAATGAATTTATTAGGAACAAAGGAGCACATATAAATTATTAGGTAAAGTTTGAGTTTAATTTTTGTACTTATTTTCTTAAATTTTTCTTTAAAATGTAAGTGTTTAGATTAATATAGATGTTACTTTAAGTCTATCTACTTCCTCTATGAATTTATCTACTTTATGGTAGCAAGTACCTTCTTCAATCTGATAATCTTTTGTAACTTTTAATTATATATAATTACATTTTTATTTTTTATTTTAAGTTTTTCATGTAGTACTATCATTATATCCTGTAGAACCCCCTTGAAGGTATATGTCAGGAATTTGATTTTTTAGTTAGGAAAATATTGACTGTTTTTTGTTATCTTACATTAGCTAATAAAGTGGTGCTTTTTTTAGAATTTTCTTATCGTTTAACTATAACAGAGACAAAAATTTTACAAATAAACATCTGCAGAAGATGAGTTTTTCATTCTTCTATTTTATTCATAAAAATTTCATGACTCTCCTGTGAATATCACCAAATTAAATCATATACTAGGAATAATAAAAATAAATCAGGTGGATTTTCTGAATCAAAATGAAAATAAACATTTAACTAAAATAGGATAATTTTTCTTCAATAAGTAAGTCATCAGAAACATATAATTCAAACCTACAAAAGGCATTCCAATGGGAGCCTGTTCCTCTCTTTTGGCACGTGCTTTACTCCGCTGAGCATAAAACAACCCAATTTCTCTACCTTTTAAATGGGGAGGATGGCGTGACTTTATCTTTGAATGTTCCTCCTGCTGCCTTTGACCTAATTTAACAAGTAATATTCTTTTTTATTATTAAAAAATTTTAATTATGATTTTTTTTTAATCTCGATGCATGTTTTTAGCAAAATTTTTGTAATTCTTTATGCTATTATAAAAACAGAGTATTACGATACTCATGTATTTATTTAAAAAATATCTTTGAACATATAGACACAAGAAGTTTATTTATAAATTCAGATATTTTGATGCAAAATTTAAAGATTATTTTCAGTGAAATGACAATTCAAAAAAAAAATAAAAAATAGAATAACAACAATGGATTTCAAAAGATGCAAACCATATGCCAGAGTGAAAAGTAATGGTAGATATATGGTAGAATGGCTGTGTAGAAGAAATGGGGGCGAGTTTTTAGATGTGCGGAGTGAGTTTGATCGCAGAAAAGACTTGTATAAGAGGGATGGCCTGCAATTGAATTCCTTTGGCATCAGGAGCCTGGAAAAATTACTTATTGGTATGAGACCTATTGCAGAGAGTCAGGTAAACTAAATCATCAAGGGAGGAATCGAAAAATTGTGTGTGAAAGTTCAGCTATGGTAAGCAAATGTGATAAAGATATGAATGTCTTCGAACATGGTTATGTATGTGGCAAAGGGGTGGAAAAATATACTTTGGGTTTAGACCTTTTAAATATGTTTGGAAAGGGAAAAGAGAAAGTTCTACAACAAGGCCAAAGAGACTGCATATCTAATTATAAGAATTAGGCTAGTTGGTAATTTATTATGTCTATACACAAGAAACTGAGACGGCAAGGGATCTTGGCATATTGGTGAATAGGAATTTGAAATTCAAAGATCACAGGGCAAAATTTGTAAATACAGCTCAGAGGATAACTGTGATGTTGAAGTGAACCTTGACATGTAAGATAAGGAAGTCATTTTTGCCTCTTTATAAGGCTTTGATAAGATCACACCTTGATTATTGTGTGCAGATTCAGTCTTCCAGATTCCAAGGGAATAAAGAAGCTGTGGAAAGGGTGCAAAGAAAAGTAACAAAGATTATATCCCGATTATGGGATTTATATTATGAGGACAGATTGCAAGTATATGGATTACAGACTCTGGTTAACAGGAGAAAGAGGGGTGACATAATGAAATTTTTCATTATATAGAAGGTGGGGAGAGAACATGGGGCATCTATGGAAGTTAAGTTTGTTCACAGTCAAGAAAGGGATAAGAGCTAGGTTTTTCTCTTACAAAGCAGTGAGTGAGTGAGTGGAATAGTTTGCCTTTAGGGGTAGTGAGTGCATCTAGTGTGAATGAATTTAATGAGTCCTTGACTCCCTGGAGGTCTCAGATAATAATAATAATAATTAAAAATTTTTCTTCTAGGACTCATCTTTACATTATTATTGTTTCAAATTATTCAAAGAAAGCACTCAAGTGCTATTACATTACCCTAATTTAAACTAGAATGACTGTTTATTCAGCTAAAATTTAGGAAAGTCAGATCCTTACCAACCCAAAAACATTAAACTTCTTTTTTTAATTATTATTATTTATCTACTGCACTGTTTTATTCTTGCATGCAGCTCATATCTTCTGAAATCCATTGTTATTATTCTACCTTTTGGAATTGTTAGTTCATTGAATATGATCTGTAAATTTCGGATCAAAATATCGGATTTTATAATTAATAAACTTCTTGTGTATGTATGTTTCAAGATACGTTTGGCTATGTTACAAGTGTCTCTAAAAGCTCATTTATTATGCATTTAAAAATAAGTCTAATACACAAGGTAAAAAAAGCAATAATAATAATAATTAGATCATGAATAATTAGGTCTTCACTTTTGTGCACAAACTGTTCGCTTCTAAATGAGATCAGAAATATTTAGAAGCTGTGAGCCTCCCATTTTACGGGGAGGTAAGGCACATCCCAATCCCGTCTAATTTTATCCAAGCTCAGGATCAGCATGGCTGATGAATCAGCACCATGGCTGGGTCTTGTGTATTCCTGACTGTAATCCATGTATGGTTTACAGGGCCAGTTTGCCTGTTCTAGGTGACAAAAAAGCTAGTTTCTAGGTGAAAAAAAAAAAAAAAACCTACCTCCATATGAGACTGGCTAACTCACCTGTTGTCGAAAGAGACCAGATAAAGGTTCCTCACATCACAGATGGGAATCAAACCCAGGTCTTTCTGACCAAAGGGATTTGTCTATACTGATAACTTTTTACGACTCCTATGTTTTGAAAGTCAAATATGATTACTTTTATCAAGCCAAAAAAAAAAAAAAATTAATATTAATTAAAACAGGCTTGCTTACTTTTCATAAGCTTTAACACTTGTACCGCAACAGCTGCCTGTTTTCAGATTTCATTCTCAACGATTTTTCCATTCCTCATCCTGTAAACCTCTTTTCTCCATAGCTCTCACAATTATTCCTCTCCATGTAGCCTTGGTCTTTCTCTTTTCCTCCTTCCAGGGAAGGTGACCAGTTTATAATTCTCAATGGCCATCATTCTCTGGATGTGTGCATACCATTTCTAAGCATGTGCATTCATCCTCTCTATGACAAGCCATTCAACTTCCATCGCTGTTCAAATATATACAATCCTCAGAAAATCCATATGGGTGACTCTCATACTTTATCTGAAGTAATCCATCCCTGCAACTTCTACTTGCTTCATTTGGCTGTTAACGAGGGTCTAACACATACATCCATAAGTTATTATATTCCCTTGATGTGAGTGATATACCCTTACTAACAGTCAAAGCAAGCAAATAGATGCTGTGGGGAGTTGAACACTCACATACACAGGTCATCATAATCCTCTCATGATTCAGCTTCTTAGATTTCCTTGAAATCGTATAACTCCATAAAACATGGTTCAACTAATTATGTGAAACACTACTTGCCATGTAAAAAATGTACTTGCCCAAGAACCTGCATTTTTTTTTTAATGATACATCCCAATATGGCAACAGGACACCAAGTGATTAGTAGTCCTGCATCTGTGATTCCTTAAATTAAAAATATTTTGTTTAAAAGTTATTTTTTATTAAATAAAAAATGTTCTATTTTGTCCAGTCGGCAGTTTCTTACCAGCTGTCAAAATCTACTTGATCTGTGCAAGTAGACAAACATTTGTTGAGCTCTTCCATAAAATATCATTCATGGTTCTAATAAATGTTCATGCCTGTTCAGGTCAAAATACTATGTCCACTTCACATCGGCCAGACTTATCCATCAAGAAGCCCAGATACTTGAAGGCACCCACAGATTTTACGGAGTTAGAGGATAAAATCCTCTAACTCCGAATCTGATGTACTACACCGTGAACTATTAAGAGATTGGTTTTTAACAGATTAACTTACATGTATCCAACTGGTTTCTCATATCCTTCTTGTCCTGATCATAAGCAAAAAAAGAATAGAATGTAAGATTTGTACTACTATGGATGCAGCCATTCCAAGGCATTGCCTATTCCAATCCTTCAAAGCTGCATCTAAGTACATCTTAATGTTGGTGAAATCCAGCATCTAGCTTGAGCCACTTGCTAGTATTAAATTCCTCTGAAAGGTTATCTTTATATCAGACCAAGATCCCTGGTACATCTACTGCAACTGACTGTTCCTTCTTGCTCTCTTCAAATGCTTGCCAATTTGTCTTTCTTGGGATAGTATCATAAGCTTTCTCCAGATCCATGAAAATCAAATAAAATTCTTTATTCTTAGCAACCATTTTTTTCCAATATCATCATAATCATCATTATCAAATATCTGATATGACCCTCAGGGGATGTACAGGATAATTATGATAGTACTACACCATTACTTCCAATCAACAATTTTCCTCCAAATTAATCCATTATCTGTCAAAACTGCAACATGAATATGTGGATGCTTGGAGTGCGTTTGAGAGCAGAGAGGAATTGTATGCAAGAGACGCCTGCATTTGAATGAGGAAGGATGTAGGCATCTGGAGAGATTGCTGTTCTGAATAAGTCAGTGTGTCCCAGTGTGGATGGTAGCAGGGGTGGCCTCTTGTGGGAATGGGTACTTGGGAGAAGGGGAATGACATCAGGTAATGCTGACCCCAGTGGAGTCTAGAGGGGATAATGCTGGGTATAGAAACAATGGCATTTTTATGCTTTATACCAATGCCAGGAGTATTCAGAATAAGGGAGAGGAATTGGTGGCACTGATAGCATCAGCCTGGCCAAAGATTATTGGGATCACAGAGACGTGGTTGACAGAAGAGGATATAATAACAGGAATAGAAGTTGCTGGGTACAGCATTTTTCGGCAGGATAGGAAGGGAAAGCGTGGTGGTGGAGTACTGCTTATGATAAGTGACGACCTATGTCCTCTAAGAGTCAAGGCTTTGGAAGGCTGTGACACTAATGATTTTGAAAGCATATGGTTCAGGTGGAGGTGGGCAAGACAGGATATTTAGTGGGGTGTTGCTACAGACCAAGGAGCACAGAGGGTGGGGCCCAGGAGATGTTGAGACAGTTGAGCATGGCAAGTGTAAGAAGAAAGATTGTTATGGGAGATTTTAACTACAGCAGTATAGATCGGGGAAAGGAAGATGCATGTAGCAATAAGGAAATGGAATTTCTAGAATTCTTGAGGGACAAATGTCTTAGGCAACATGCAACAGAGGGAACAAGAGATTCAAGAGCTTTGGATTTGGTTATAGCATAAGAAGAGCTCATAATAACTGGGATGACATCTCTCCCACTAGTTGGAGAGAGTGGCCATATGGTTTTGACTTGGAATATGAATAGACATGCGGGAGTATCAAAGAGACGAGAACGTATGTGGAATTATAAAGCAGGTGATTATAATAGTCTTAGATGTCAACTTGGGGAAGTTTCATGGAGGGAGGAATTGGAAGGCCAGGATATCATTAGTGCTTGGGAAATTGTGAAGGAATATTAGCAGCAATGGTAAGCTGTATTCCAAGAGTGAAGAGGAGGACACAATTTGGAGTAAAGTGGATGACAAACAATATTAAACAGGAGTTACATGCAAAAAAGAGGCTATGGAAGAGATATAAGGAGACAGGTGAAGAGAAGATGCATGAAGAATATAAGACACAGGCCAAAAGAGTGACTAGTATGTAAAGAAGGCAAAACTGGAATATGAGAAAAGATTGGCCCTTAGAGCCAAGGAAAATCCTAGGGAATTTTTTAGCTATGTGGCCAGTAGGAGGAGAAATGACTGTGGAAGAATGACATTGTGGGATAAAAATGGGAATAGAGTGACTGATGTAGAGGACATACTGGACTTGTTCAATGAACACTTTATTGGAGTATTTCATCTTGGAGGAGTCAATTTGAATACCAGAGGGATAGACCAGGTTAGAGATTCAGAGGTGCAGGAGGAGAATGTGTTCCACACACTGACTACTCTGGATGTCAGTAAAGCTGTGGGACTGGATGGTATTTCACCACGAGTTTTGAGAGAATGTGCTAAGGAACTGACAGTGCCCTTGACCTGACTTTTCAATGAAAGTCTTGCTGTGGGAAAGGTGCCCATGGAATGGAAGAAAGGTAAGATAGTGCCATTGCATAAGGGCAGTAGCAGACTGGAAGTTTCTAATTATAGGCCAGTTTGTGTGTTATCAGTAGTTAGTAAGATCTTGGAGAAAGTAGTGAGGGATCATATAGAGCATTGGGCAGATGAGGGTAATGTTATCATTGAGAGTCAACATGGATTTGTGAAGGGGTGCTCTTGTTTTAGCAATATGTTAGCCTTTTATGATAAAGTTACAAGAGCATTAGATGAGGGAAAGACATATTCAGCCAATGCCTGTGCTAAGTCTAGGAAAATGGCAGTATATGCTTTTCCCTTACAATGTGGTACCCTGTCAAATACCACATGATAAGCTGATATTCAAGTTGCAGCACATGGGTCTGGATGTCAGATTGGTCAATTGGATTCAGGATTGGCTGTCCAATAGGTATCAGAGAGTTCTGTGTGGTGGGGCAGTTTCAAGGAAGCAGAGGGTTAGAAGTGGGTTCCCACAGGGCTCAGTACTGGGACCTATATTGTTTAACCTTTATATCAGTGACTTTGTCAGTGGATTGCAAGGGGATATTCAGTTGTTTGCGGATGATGCGAAGCTGGGAAGGATTATTAGTAATAGTGCAGATGTGGTAGCCTTGCAAGAGGATTTGAATAAGCTAGATAGATGGGCAAATGAATGGGGTTTTCAGTTTAATGCAGCAAAATGTAAGGTCTTGAGGTTTGGGACACATCGATGAGACACTGCATACTCTATGGGAGGAGTTAAACTGGAGGAAGTAGGGGAGACAAGAGATCTGGGGTTGATGATTGATAGAAACCTGAAATTTAGGGGACATATTGCAAAGGTTGTGAAGGTAACACAGAGGATTGCTGTAATAATGAGAAGGACACTGACCTGCAGAGATAAAAGGGTTATCATTCCGTTGTATAAGACTCTGATCAGACCACACTTAAACTATTGTTCTCAGATTTAGTCCCCAGGATTTGAAAGGGATAAATTAACTGTGGAAAGTGTACAAAGGCGGATAACAAAGATGGTGTAGGTACTGTACAATGTTAGTTATGAGGATCGGCTGAGGGAATGTGGACTGCAGAGTTTGGTGGATAGAAGAAGGAGAGGTGATATGATTGAGACTTTTAAACTGTTGAGAGGTGGTTACAGGGTTAACACTGGGGAGTTCTTTCGCTTGGTTGAACAGCGGAAAGGAGTCATGACAAAGGGCCATCCCTGCAAGTTACGAAAGGAACCTGTGCGAAAGAGAGTGAGGAGTAGTTTCTTTGCATGGAGGGTGGTTGAACCATGGAATGCATTGCCTGATGGAGTGGTGAGAGCAAGAACGGTCAATGCGTTTAAGGAGTGGTATGATAGACTTTGTGTTTCCTAGGAGGACCTCCCTCGATTAGTCTTGATAGACTTGTGTTTCTTAGAAAGGACCTCCCACGATGAGTCTTTTGACTCCATGAAGACCTGAATAATAATAATAATAATAATCAGATGTTATATTAATGTCTTTTAAGGCACTTTTTACTGTTTCAATCTATCTACAACTTCCTCTGGGTCTTTTTCCTTACAACCTGGCAAAGAACACTTGTTTTTTAATCTTTCATCTCTTTCTGTTTAAGTGCCCATACCATCTGAGATTATCCCTACTAACACATTCCGGAATGCTAACAATGGCAGGTTCTTTCCTAATATCCTCATTTTTAATGTGATACTGCTATTGATGGCATCTGTTCATTCAACTAATCTTTCTCGGAAGTCTCATATCAGAGGTCTCCAATCTTTGATATCAGAGATTGGAGACCTCTATCAAGTGCTTTATTTCTAACCCAGCTCTCAGATTCATAAGTGAAAATTGGTTCGAACACTGTCTTGTATAATTAGTGTTTTGACTAATTTCATTATTATTTCTTATAAATTTATTCAGCAGACTTCCTACTAGACCAGCTGTACTTATGTTGTTGTCTATTTCCATATTTAATTTGCTATCCTTAGGCAAGATGTGTAGTGTTGGAAAGGAGCTCCGAAAAAGATAAGTGTAATTTGAGTAATAATCTGCAATATTTCTTGAATTTTTCAGTGTTGTACTATTTATTTTTGAGAACGAAGTGTGTCTGCATGATTTATTAAATTGTTAGATTTATTATTTATTAAACAGAACACAATGGCAGTACTTAAAAGGTCAATCACACGGGTATTGACTGGTGCGACTAGGTGAGGGCCGCGAAAATCAAGTGACATTAACGACATACACTTTTTAAAATTGATCGATGTTGTGAGTGTAATATGTATGCATGGCAGAGTATAAGGAATGTTTTTGTGGAGAGAATGGACAAGAGACAAGGCACATCAATGCGAAACAAAATGAAAGATAAAAGATGGAATAAATGAAAGAAACGGAAATGAAACAAAAGCTACTGAAACTGATGACTAAAAGAATGCAAGAATGTAGAAGAGAAAGTTAGCAAAAGCAAGAATGTAGAAGCAAAAGTAAGAATAGCAAAAGTTAGTGAATGTAAGAATGTAGAAGAGAAAAGTTAGTGATAAGGGAGTGAAAGAAAGCCTGAATGAGGAAATGAATGAACAAAGGAAGGGTAATTATTATGGGCAATTTTAATTATGGTGGTATAGACTGAAATGAAGAAATAGCATTTGGGAATAAGGCTACAGGAGTGACAGAGTGAAATTGTCAGAATGCAAAATATGATGAAACAGTTATTGAAAACGAAAAGTGAAATGAGGAATAATAATAATATTATTATTATTATTATTCAGGCCTCCATGGAGTCAAAAGACTCATCATGGGAGGTCCTTCCTAAGAAATACAAAGTCTATCATACCACTCCTTAAACCATTGACCGTTTTCGCTCTTACCACTCCATCAGGCAATGCATTCCATGGTTCAACCACCCTCCATGCAAAAAAACCACTCCTCACCTCTTGCTCACAGATTCCTTTCGTAACTTCCAGGGATGGCCCCTTGTCATCACTCCTTCCCGATGTTCAACCAAATGAAAGAACTCCCCAGTGTCAACCCTGTAACCACCTTTCAACAGTTTAAAAGTCTCAATCATATCACCTCTCCTTCTTCTATCCACCAAACTCTGCAGTCCACATTCCCTCAACCGATCCTCATAACTAACATTGTATAGTACCGACACCATCTTTGTTATCCCGCCTTTGCACACTTTCCACAGTTAATTTATCCCCTTCAAATCCTGGGGACCAAATCTGAGAACAATAGTCTAAGTGTGGTCTGATCAGAGTCTTATACAATGGAATGATAACCCTTTTATCTCTGCAGGTCAGTGTCCTTCTCATTATTACAGCAATCCTCTGTGTTACCTTCACAACCTTTGCAATATGTCCCCTAAATTTCAGGTTTCTATCAATCATCAACCCCAGATCTCTTGTCTCCCCCTACTTCCTCCAGTTTAACTCCTCCCATAGAGTATGCAGTGTCCCATCGATGTGTCCCAAACCTCAAGACCTTACATTTTGCTGCATTAAACTGAAAACCCCATTCATTTGCCCATCTATCTAGCTTATTCAAATCCTCTTGCAAGGCTACCACATCTGCACTATTACTAATAATCCTTCCCAGCTTCACATCATCCACAAACAACTGAATATCCCCTTGCAATCCACTGACAAAGTCACTGATATAAAGGTTAAACAATATAGGTCCCAGTACTGAGCCCTGTGGGACCCCACTTGTAATCCTCTGCCCCACCATACAGAACTCTCTGATACCTATTGGACAGCCAATCCTGAATCCAGTTGACCAATCTGACATCCAGACCCATGTGCTGCAACTTAAATATCAGCTTACCATGTGGCACTCTGTCAAATGCCTTCGCATTTGACTAGCAGAGCTGTGTGAAGAGAAAGGAGTACAGTTTGTGGATGTATGGCATGCGTTTGAGAGAATTATAGAATTATACTGGTGTGATGGGTTGCATTTAAATGGCTATAGAGTGAGAATATACTGGAGAAAGTGTTGCTAGATGGAGGTATATGCTGCATGCAAGAGATCAAAAGTAATAGAGGAAGTGAAAGAAAAGGAGAGTGGTAGTGAAGAGACAGAAGTGCTTGGAAGTGGAAACAGTCATAGTATGAGAGATGAAAAGAGAACAGGAATGCAAGAGAAACAGGGAGACATGGCATAGGAAGAGTGGATGCTGAAAGTAGCACAGAATGTGTATATAGAAATGGAATATATCGCAATGTGGGTGGGAAAGTTGAGACTGAGCAGATATATGTGGTAAACGGTGAAAAAGGTGATTGGGCAAGAGCAGGTATGGTGGGGAAATCATAACCAACAAGTGGCTTGGATAGCACTGGTTATAAACCTAAAAGTGAACTGCTGTATTTATTTACAAACACCAGAAGTATCAGGTGGATGAAATGCTTTCAGTGACTGAGTTTATTTGTCCAAGAATCTTTTGGAATAAGTGAAACATGGATGAATGAATTGAAGATGATGTTCTAACAGGAATAGAAATGGAAGGATACAGTATTTTTTGAGAGGATAGAAAGGCAGTGGAAGTGTGCTGCTGATGATAGCAAGAGAATAAGTTCACATAATGTAGACATGAAAGAGAAAAATAGTGGCACTGGTTATCAGGCAGTGTGGTGTAACATGGAAGTTGACAGGAAGACATATTTAGTTGGATGTTGCAAATTACAGACCAGGGAATGTGGAGGGTGGTGGTGATGAAATGAATAAACAACTTGGATTAATGAACCAAAGAAGGGTAATTGTTATGGGCAATTTTAATTATGGCAGTATAGATTGGAATGAAAAAACAGCATTTGGGAATAAGGAAAATGAATTTCTTGAGAGAAAACTATCGCAGTCAGCATATAAAGGAGGAAGGGCATGTGAGGATCAAGAGTTTTAGATCTGGTGATATCATCAGGGGATGTAATTGTGAGTGGGGTTTCACACTTTCCTCCAGTTGGTGAGAATGAACATGAAATGATCACCTATGTTGTGGCTAGCCATATGCTGATTTCTGTGAGGAAAGGATATATGTGGAATTATAAGGCTGCTGACTTATATGAAAAGCTTAGGAGACAGCTTGAAGCTATAGCATGGAATGAGGAGTTGAGCGGTAAGGAAATAAATGCTGCTTTGGGAACTGACAAAGAAATACATAACAGCATCAATGTGTGAATGTATATGGAAGTGCAGTATCCTATAAAAGGAAGGTCACTAGTGGTGTAATGCAGGTGTGAGTTTTGGGACCATTGTTGTTCAATTTGTATATTAATTATATTGGGATGGGTTAATTAGTGATATGCAGCTGTTTGCAGACTATGCAAAATTGGGAGGAGAAATGCAGAATCAAGCAGAAATTATGGCTTTGCAGAAGGACTTGAATAGACTCATGAATGGGCAGGTAAGTGGAACTATCAGTTCAATGTTGCAAATTATAAGGTTTTGAAATTTGGTAAGCAACAATGGGATGTAAAGTATACACTTGGTGGGGGAAACTTTAAAGGAGGTACACCACTCCCAGATTTCTTATTTTCTCAATGAGAGATCTTTGATTGGTGGTGGTGGACAAGAAGCTGAAATTCAGGGGCCATATTGCACAAGTTGTGAAGACATCACATTGGATAATGGCAATGATGTGGAGGATCCTGTCATAAAATAATGACATTGTATAAGGCCTTGATCAGGTTCAAGATTGTATTATTGTGTATTATTGTGCACTGGGTTTTCATGGTGATGAGGACACTGGAAAGGGTCCAGAGAAGATTCACAAAAGTTGTCAGTAGTCTCTGGAATGTGGCGTATGAGGACAGATTGAGAGAATGTAAATCACAAAGCCTCATGAACAGGAGGAAGGGGCGGAGGATATCATTGAGACATATAAGCTAGTCCGGGGTTATCAGGTTGACATGGATGAGATTTTTCATAAAATAGGAGAGGGGAAGTAGAACAAGAGACCATCGCTGGAAACTGTATAAAGAGGGTGTGAGGAGAAGGTTCTATGTATGGAAAGTGGTTGGTAAGTGAAATGCATTGACTACGTGTGTTGTGAATTTAGACTCATTGAATCATTTTAAGGGACAGTTGGATGATCATTGTGTGAAATAGTGTGTATCCCCAGGATGAGTCTCTGATTTCATGAACGTCACGTCTGATTAACATCAAATCATCTTCCTGTAATTCCTTGAATTCTAACTGCTGACTTACAGATTAAATAGAGACTATGTATTATCCAATGTAATATCCCATTTACACCATATAACCAGACCATTTTGAAGAATTTCCTCTTGGCACCTTGTCATATTCGTTTTCCATATGTACGAAACTTAAATACAAATCCTTGTTATATTCCCAAGATTTCTCAACTATTTGTCTTAAAGAGAAAATCTGATTCTGACAACCTCTATTGGATTGAATCCAGCTTGTTCTTCACCAAGCTTAAGCTTCCCTTCCACAATTGTTCTTAACTATTTCTTGTTTCTCAAATATACTTGTATAAATCTTACCAGCTATCTTTCCACATTCATGTTTGTGATGAGTTTTTCCTACTTTACATATGGATTTGTATTCCTCACTGCATTCCTGTTAGGAGTTTTCTACCACTGTGCTGACACTGCTTGTTTCATTTAGCAGTCTTTCAAATTAATTACTCCAAACATCTAGAATATCTTTATCTTCGGTTTTTCATGTCACCTTTATTATCTCTGATTTCTTTTACAGTACTTTTTCCTCCATTTCTAAACTTTTTCAATAGCGTCCAGAATATTTTGTCACCTTACTGAGATTTATTTTCTATGTTCTTACCAAAGTCTTCCCATGACATTTGTTTAGCTAGTTTTACACGGTGCTTCGCTTTCTTACATTTTTCTCTGTATTCTAAGAGTAAGAGCACAAGATGACTTACTTGCTAAGAACTTTCCATATGCTTTCTTCTTTTCCTTGACTCCTCTTTAACTTCCTGAGTCCACCATGATATTCTGATTTTTCTATCCTTACAGACAATCTCACCACATGCCTCTCTAGCTGAATCAATGTTTTCTCCAAGGTTTGCCACTAAATCTCCAAAGTTTGGTTCTTGTTTTCAAACCTTTTCATTTTTTCTTCAATGAGGGTTGTGTATTTTAGTTCACATCCGAAAGCTACTCAACTATGATTTGTTTTAAAACTTAGGGACATAGCAGTGTATTTGAACGGTGTTATAAAAAATGTTTTTTTTTGTTGTTGTTTTCTCCTTAATTATATCCTATACATTTTTATAATAGTGCTTTTGTGTGATAGCCAGACTGGATATAATTACTGTACTGTGCTACTGTGGTTCTAAAAGTGCTTGTTTGCTTCAGCTGTTAATTTGATTAACATGGAAGTGCTAGTTAACATTATAAAAATCGCTGCAGTGGCAGCAAAAAAAGCATACACCAGCAGTGCCGAAGGTCTCAACTTGGAGATCAAGTTTTTCTCTGGGCTTTTTGCAGTGAATAGGATGCAACAATTGCTTTATGTATGCATCCAGAAACATTAAAGATTTATGTAGTATTAGATTGAACAATAGAAAGGAACATATTATAGTATGTGAGAATTGCGATGAAAGGTTAGGACGTTCCAAAAATGAGAATGATGTTACCAGGAATGATCAGAAAATGAATAGAAAAATGTAATAACAGAAGTGACGTGGAAGAGCATAGGCAAGAGTTAATGAAAATGAAGAGTCAGGTTAAATGTATGGAGGAGGAAACTGAACATTTAAAGAAGAGAATAAGAGGAGCCACTGGAAAGAAGAGCTATTGAAATTTTAAGAGATCACAGCAATTTTCAATATATATAACAATAACCAAATTAAAATAAAAATAGCTACACAAAAATCTGAATTACAGAACATAAATGCAGGTGTCCAACAAGAATGTAGTCTATCGTCACTCCTCTTTAATTTCTACATTAACAATATTATAAGAGAGTGGAGGGAAACAACCAGTTTTGGCATTCAAATAAATTTTCACCAACACTGATACAATATTATTTGCCGATGATCGGGTTCTAATTGAAGATAACCAAGATTCACTACAGCAAGCAGCCTTTTCATTATGAAATAACAAAAAACATACAATACAGAAATCTCCACTTCAAAAAACCAAAGTCATGGCATTTAAAGGTCAAGATCAAGACCCAATTAGAAGCAAAATTTGCATCTATGATGATATTATAGAACAGGATAATACATCTAGACTACCACTTATCTTATGAAAGAAAGACATGCAACATAAAATAAATAACAAAAACTATTAATCAGATATTCAATCCAAATTTGATAAACAGGAATAAGAATCCATAGCTCAATATCTATCCTATCCTAACATATGGTTCAGACCTAGACCATAACTCAAGCTGATAGAAAAAGACTGCTAAGCTCTGAAATGAGATTCCTGTATAGACTTCAAATAGATATAATGAGATGTAATAGACTTCAAAAGAAATAGCAATATCTTAAAGGAACTTGAGGTGATATCTCTTAGATTACATCGATCTTTATAGAGAAAGAGAGATGGAGACAACATACAGAAAGAATGAGTGAAAGAAGATTCCCCAGAGAGATACAGAGATATCGACCTCAAGGGAGAAGGAATAGAAGACGGCCTTTGAAAAGATGGGAAGAGAGACCATAACAGGCCACTAAGCCTATTACTGGAAAGGAAGAAGAAGAAGAAGAAAAAGAGAATAACTAATGTAAATGACAAGGAGGTTAATAAGAAGAAGCAAGTATCTAAAAATGATAGAGTTGCTTTATATGGTGACTCAATCGTTAAAGGTGTGGTAAAAAATAAAGTACACAAGATACGTTTCACAGATGGTACAATATCAGATGCTTTGCATAGAAGGAACAGGTGCCATAATTAGTGGTAGTAGTGGGCACAAACTACTTGGATAGTGAGGCAAAGAATGTAGAAAGGGATTTGCAAGTGATGGATAGTAGTGTTGTTGGGAAAGTGGTTAGGAATATTTATGTTATGACAATAGTGAACTGGAAAGAGAGCAATGATACTGAATGACAAGATGGCTGAATTGTGTCAGGGGGATAGTGAGCGTGTTCAATTTGTGAATGTATGGAATGAATTCAAAGAGAAGTTAGAATAGTTCAAAGGTGATGGAATGTATTTGAATGTGGTTTGGTGTTGGTCATTTGCATGGATTGTTGTTTACTAAGAGTACACAGGGTCCATACGAAATTAGTATAAATTAAATATTTAGTTTAATCCTATATCCAAGTGTAAGAAAACAAAGTTTGCACCTGAAGTATCTTCAGGACTGGAGCAACTTGTAGCAAAGGTGGACTGAGTTCTCTCACTTTCCTTGGTATCCTTTTGGCAACTGGCATATGGAAATATGACTTCTGCATTGCTTCAACGTTGGTGTCACCTCTGGGTCTGACTCCCACTGAAGAGACGTCAACAAAGGTCGAAACTGGTTTAGGTAGTGACCCCTTCCCGTAATACATAGATTTATACATGTCTACAAGCAGATGTGCTTTGCATTATGGGATACCAAGGAAAGTGATGAGAACTCGGTCCATCTTTGCCATGAGTTGCCCCAGGCCTGAAGATACTTCAAGCGCTAACTTTGTTTGCTTACACTTGGATAAAGGATTAAACTAAATATATAATTATAGTCTAACCAAGTGAAAAAAAAAAAAAACTTCCAATGAAATTAGTATCACTAAGAGTCAGAGAGAGGTTGAAGTTGTGGAAGGACAGGAAGAGGATGGATACAAAGGTGAGGAAGTGATTGTAGCAGAACAAAATGATGCAGTGCAAAATGGTGGGGGTGATAAGAATATGAATGAAAATCAGAGTCAGGATCAGGGAAATGGGAATGGTCAGGATGAATAGAAAAGTGCACTATAGCAGAGAGAATAGAGTGATTGTGTTGATGGAATGGCCTCAAAGAGTGGATAATTGTTATGCTTGTACACTAACGCACAGAATATCAGAAATAAAGGGGCTGAGTTTGCAGCACTGATTGAATCAGTACGTCCAAAGATAATTGGTGTAAGTGAAACTTGGTTGACTAAAGATGATATACTATCAGGACTTGAAATGGTAGGTTATAGAATTTTCCGAAAGGATAGGAAGACGAAGTGAGGAAGGGAGAGTACTGTTAATGGAAGCATAGGAATTGTGTCCTTCAAGAGTCGAAATGGAAAATAGTAGTACATGTAAAGATTTTAAAGCTGTTTGGTATGAAGTTGAGATCAATAGAATAGAATAGTATATCTAATAGGATGGTGTTATTACTATTATTACGTGACAACTCCAAGGAATCCAAAGACTCATCGAGGGAGGACACCCTCTACAATTCTCTGTCTCCACCACTCCATCCACCAACTACAGCAAACTGCAACTACCATCATCATCTACACCAATACCATCTATTGCCCACCACTACTACTAGTATTTTCACAATCACAAACATCCATGTCCATGGCAGAATTCGAACTCTACAGTTATGGATATGCTAAGCACTCGACCAACCAGGCCGGCTGTTATAGGCCAGAGAATGTGAAGAATATTGATTGTTAAATATTTAGACAAATTAGTTGAGCAAGTAAAAGAAAGATTATCCTAATGAGAGATTTTAATTATAGGAACGTGGATTAGAAAGAAGAGATAGCATATAGTAACAAGGAGAGGGAAATTGTTGAGTTTCTATGAGATAACTATCTAAAGCAGCATGTGATGGAAACAACATGAGGTTTGTCAGTGTTAGATTTGTTGATATCCTCACAGGATGTGGTATTGAATGGGGTCTCAACACTTCCACCTGTTGGTGAAAGTGATCATGAGGTATTGGTTTGGAAGGTAGTCAAAACAGGAAAAAGTTGTTATCAAGAAACTCTATATGTGGAACTATAAGTTGGGTGATTATGAGAAGCTCCATAGTCAACTAGCTACTTTGGGTTGATGAATTGTGTCGAAAAGATGTTGACAGTGCATGGGAAATTATAAGGCAGTATTTAATGCATAACTGCATACCAAGAGTTAGGTGAATAAATAGAGTAGGAATGACATGGATGGATGAATGGTGAAATCAAGCAAGCATGGTTAAAAAGAAGTTATGGAGGAAGTACAAGACAGCTTGAAGTGAACAGATGCATGAAGAATATAAGATGAAGGCCAGAAAAGTGACAAACATGGTTAAAAAAGAAAAAGTCAAATATGAGAGGAGATTGGCCAGTCAGGTCAAATCTAATCCAAGGGAATTTTTCTGCTATGTGGCAAGCAAGAGCAAAAATAACTATGACTGGTTAATACTGATAGATAGTTATGGTAGCAGAGTAACTATAGCAAATGATATAGTGGAATTATTTAATGAACACTTCATCACTGTGTATCACAGTAGTGGGAATGATGCTGTGCAACATGTAAAAGGAAGACAAGAATTAGGAGAATTAAAGGTGAAAGAATCAGAGGTGTATCAAGTGTTGCTTGGGTTAGATGTTAATAAGGCTGTGGAAATGGATGACATATCACCACATATTTTTAAAGAATGTGCAAAAGAGTTAATCAGCATACCCTTGTTCTGGTTATTTAATGAAAGTCTTGCAGTGGGAAAGTTTCCTAAGGAGTGGAAAGAAGGCAAAATAATAACTCTTCACAAGCATGGTTTTTGAGAACAGAAGTTTCAATTATAAACCAGTCTGTATATCTGCAGTTGTGATCAAAGTGTTTGGAAAAATTGGTTAGAAATGGAATACAGGATTGAGTTGATGGACATAAGATTCTCTATGATGGATGGCATGGGTTTGTGATGGGCAGGTCTTGCTTTAGCAATCCACTTATGTTTTATGATAAGTTGATGAATGTGTTAGATAAGGGGAGGGGGGAGAATCATATAAAGTGATATTCTTGGACTTTGGACAAACTGTTTAACTTATTTGTTAATGATATTTCATGTGGATTGACTGGAGATCTTCAAATGTTAGCTGATGATGCAAAGTTTGGTAGAATTATCAGGAATAGTGCTGGTGTTAATTCTCTACAAGAAGATTTGAATAGACTCTTAGCTTGGAAATGAGTGGGGGTTGAAGTTTTAATAATAAATGCATTCAAGGTGTTACACTTTGGGATACAAAGATATAAGGTTACATACTGTACTGGTGGAGCTGTACTTCAGGAAGTGGTGAGTTTCAGGATCTTGGAGTATGGCAGACAGTATACTGAATATCCGGGGGCACATCACAAGAGTTTTAAAGAATGCACATCGTATTACTGCTATGAGAAAAAGTACATTAACATGTAGAGATAAGGAGGTGTTGGTGTCTCTATATAAGTCATTTATCAGACTATAGACCATTGTGTTCAGATTTGGTCACCTAGTTTTCACTGTGACGTGGAAACACTAGAGAGTCCAAAGACAAATAACCAAAGTGATATCAGGACTGTGGTTATGAAGAGCATTTGAGACAATGTGGATTACAGAGGTTGGCGGATATGAGGAAAAGAAGAGATATAACAGAGACCCTCAAATTACTTTAAGGGATTCTGTCAGATTAATACAGAAAAAATAGACATGTTGCTGTTGACTCCATGAAGATTACCAAAATAATAATAATAAAACTTTCTTACACACTCTTCTTTTCAATATGAAATTCAAGTTTTTTGGGATATTTTTCCTATAATTCTTAGGGTCTTTCTGAATGTCCTTCTTATAGATAGATTATATATATGACAAGTTCCACTCATAAGAGATAACCTCACCCACAATTACTTTGTTGAATATCACTGTTAGAATCTGTAATACTTTACTACACTCATACTTGAAAATCTATTACCATTCCACCAGGGCCAGCCACCTTTTCATTCATTGATGCTTGAACAGCCTACATCACTTCCTATAGTATCACTTCAAATGTCCTTTCTCCTAGCAATATTAAAACAAGCAAAAACATGATAAAAAGAAAAATTCACAATGTCAAATTGGAAAATGACCACACTTTAAACAAGGCTCAATTTTTGAAAGCTAAATCTGACTCTGTTGCATTTTATATGTTATGCTATCACGTGTAAAGGCAAATTGAGGTACTGCAATAAAAAAACTTTTTTTTTATCTTTTTAATCTAAAAAGTTCAAACCTTTCTTTCAGTATTACTAAACAGCATAGATTATAAAGAATCACAAAAACGCTTGCAATTTTAGTTGTCAGTTTTCTCTAAAAGCCATAATAAAGACCAATCATCTTCACTTTTTTCTGTCCTTATAGCTCCTTTAAGATTCCGAACTCTATTTTTCTTACTACATGAAAGATTACAAAAAATAAGCAGTCATTAAAAACTCAACCAGCCATATTTTCTTTCCCAAACGTTTAAGCTGTCCAAATCTTGACTGTCGTAATATAACACTTTTAAATGTTTTTCTTTCTATATGAAAAACTTCATAAATATCTGCAATCGAGTTCCAAAAATCCTCCTCATTTTTATAACATCAGTACTATACAGAGCCTCTGTAGCTCACTCAGTATAGATGAAGCCCTTTGGTCAGAAAGACCTGGGTTCGATTCTAGTCCATGACATGAGGAACCTTTACCTGGTCTCTTTCGAGTAAATATGAGTTAGCTTGTCTTATACGGAGGCAGAGAGTTTTTACATCCAGAAACTCAGGTTTTTCATCCCTCAGAATAGGCAAGCTGGCCTGTGAACACACACGGATCTACAGTGTCATGAAATACATACTTAATTCCTCATTAGGAGGACTCAAGCAGTCCTAAGGGATGGTGGAAAACCCCAAATAAATAAATAAATAAAGTATTATACAGTGTTCTTCTCACTTCACACAGGCTCCACTACACGTCATACTTTCAGTTTTCATTTCAGTCACGAAACAAGAAATATGAGACACTATTATGTGTTATCATTACAGCGCTTTACTTGGAAATAGTAAATCGCAAACACCAAGCAAAACAAGTATGGTTTTCATATCATTAATACATTTAAATTAAATCACAGTGATCATTTCCAATAAATTTGATTTATTGGAAATTTCCAAATTTTATTTGATTATAAAATTTATAATCAAATCAATCCATTCACATTCAGTTCAATATTAACTTACAAATTTATACACAGTATGCTGACATATGTAATAACAAACAATCTCTTATTTTAAACTAATAATAATAATTATGCCTTTCTCACAATATAATTTCATTAACAAAAGAAGCTGGTAATTATAAACACAAAATTTAAAATTGGCATGATTTGATTAAATGCTGTAGTACAACTATACATGTTATTCATTTAGTACATTTAAGTAGGTTCACAATTAAATTATAGTATTATTCAAAGATTATTTTCACAACTCATAACAAGAATTAGCTTAGTGTAATTAAATACTTAAACATTTTACAAAATGAAAAGGCTTTTTAATACTGTTATTTAAAAAAAAAAAATCATCTTGCAAAGACAAGTCAACATGTGTATCAAAAGTGAGTCTGGTTCCACAGAGAGTGCTACCAACTTTTTTGTTGTTTTCATGAATTTTAATATTTCTCTTCATAATATGAAAGAGAAAGAAAGTATGGTCTGAAAGTCAAGACCAGCAGACCATACCTTGAATACCTTTCACATAGGATTACATGGACGAAAACCAAAGTGCTACACAAAAGTCATTACAAATATTAAAGAGAATGTGATATTGGAATTGACAGGAGCTTTAAAAATTCCCTGAACCTCAACAAGTACAGCTGTAGCGATTTACCAAAAATTTGGAAGATATTTTAAGATCAAATTGATACTTGTTATTCTCTCTCTCTCCCTCTCTATCACAAAGAACTTTAGTTCTGTGTTGTCTATTACAATTTTATTTGCAGACTAATCCAAGACTAATCCTAATGTGAAATATTAGCAACCATTACAAAAAACTCAAATATAACAGATTAATTTGTAGGAAAATTGTCGATTGGTAATTATGTAAAAATGTCATGTAGTACTATCAAAAATAATATTCTGTATACTTCCAAGGGAACATATCAGAAATTTGATTATGACAATAATGTAAATATAAACAAAAATGGATAAACAAAATATCTGAATGAAATTAACAATAACAATCTACCAAAATTACTATAGAAATATAAAATAAATGAAGAGAGGAGTAGAAAACCACGGATGCAATAGTGTGAGATCAAAATAGGACAACTTGGATTAAGACTACAACTAATATTATCGTCATCATCATCCATTCTGGCACATACACCCTCTGTCCAAAAAGAAACTGACCTTTTCAAAATAGAAGAAACCAGTGGTGCCACCTGTTGTATCCTTTTGTTTTTGAAAGCAGCAACCTTCATGAGTTTTACGTCAACTGTTTATGACATCTGTTTCATTAGAAGCCGACTTATAGTACCAAGAGTGACGGTGTGTTTTGACGAACGGTCGAAAAATGAGTTTCAAACAGAGAGCTATGATTGACTTTGTGTTAAACTTCATAAAACTTTTACCGAAATGCATCAAATGCTTCAAAAAGCATACAATGATGAATGCTTATCCCATACTCAAGTTTATGAGTGGTTTAAGTGATTTCAAAGTAGTCGTGACATGCTTGAGGACGCCGAAAAGCCGGGCCGTCCAAAAACTGGACTGAGAGAAGTTAACATCAAAAAAGTGCGTGATTTTATCAAAGACAACCCGAAATCGTCCATGCGATTGATTGAAGATGATTGGGGATTCCAAAATCAACCGTGCACAACATTTTGACCGAGAGTTTGGGCCTTCGTAAATTGAATTTGCAATTTGTTCCCCACAAGTGGACTGACGACTAAAAAATGTATTGAATTGAACACTGCAAGGACCTCATTAAAACTGCTTGTAAGGACTCAAACTTCCTTGAAAATCGTTAATGGTGATGAAACGTGGTGTTTTGAGTATGAGCCCAAAATGCCAGAGTGCTGAGTGGAGACCACCAGAAGAGGGGCATCGGAAAAAGTCGCTTGGAGAAGTCAAAAGTAAAGACAATCTGATTTATTTCTACGATTCCAAAGGCATTATCCACAAAGAATTCATTTCGCCTGGCCAAATGGTCAATGCAGAGTTTTATCTAGAAGTTTTGAAGCAATTGATAGTGAGAATTTGTCACATACAGCACGAATATTGTGATGCAGGCAGCTGGTCACTTTTGCACGATAATGCACCATCTCATCGTTCGAACATTGTGAGACAGTTTTTGAGCAAAAACGAAGTTTGTGTGTTGGATCATTCGCCATATTCATCTGATTTAGCACCCTGTGACTTCTTTCTCTTCCCCCCAACTTCATTTGCCAATTAAAGGAAAGTGGTAACGACATCATTGAAAATGTTCAAGCGGCAGTAACTATGACCCTCAGCAGTATCCAAAAAAACCAATATAAAAACTCATTTAACGAATTAATTGACTGTGCCAAATGCTGTATCGAAGCTGAGTGAGAGTATATTGATTGAAATAAATGATTTGAATAATTATAATTGGCCTGTGTTTTATTTTCTATCAAAAGTTCAGTTTCTTTTTGGACAGAGGGTGTACTCCAAAGGTTTCCACCTAATTAGGGCTAAAAAAGCTATGGTACACAAATTTGTGAGAAAATTAGATTATTATTATTATTCAGACCTCCATGGAGTCAAAAGACTCATCATGGAAGGTCCTTCCTAAGAAACACAAAGTCTATCAAGACTCATCGTGGGAGGTCCCTCCTAGGAAACACAATGTCTATGATACCACTCCTTAAACTCGTTGACCATTCTCGCTCTCTCACCACTCTATTAGGCAGTGCATTCCATGGTTCAACCACCCTCCATGCAGAGAAACCACTCCTCACCCTCCTGCTCACAGACTCTTTTCATAACTTCCAAGGATGGCCAATTGTCATGACTCCTTCCTGCTGTTCAACCAAGCAAAAGAATTCCCCAGTGTCACCTTCTACTTCGTTGATATTGCCCCACCATACACAACTCTCAGATACCTATCAGACAGCCAATCCTGAATCCAGTTGACCAACCTGACATTTAAACCCATGTGCTGCAACTTAAATATCAGCTTATGATGTGGCACCCTGTCAAATGCCTTTGCAAAATCTAAAAAAAAATGGCAGTATATGCCTTTCCCTCATCAACCGCTCTTGTTACCTTATTATAAAAGGCGATCATATTACTAAAGCAAGAGTGCCCCTTAACAAATCCATGTTGATTCTCACAGATAACATTACCCTTGTCTTCCCAATACTGTATATAGTCCCTCACTAATTTTTCCAAGGCCTTAACAACTACTGATGACACACAAATTGGCCTATAATTATACACTTCCAGTCTGCTACCATCCTTATGCAATGGAACTATCTTACCTTCCTTCCATTCCTCGAGTACCTTTCCCATAGACAAACTGTTATTGATGTGGTCAGTGGAGCTGATAGTTCTTTAGCACATTCTCTCAAAACCCGTGGTGAAAAACTATCCAGTCTGGGACTGGATAAAGACATCCAGAGTACTCAGTATCTGGAACTCTCTCCTCTTGCACCTCTAAACCATGAACCCTGCCCTATCCCTCTAGTATTAAAACCTTCTCCAGGACGAAATACTTGCTCATTGAATAACTCCATAATTATTTTCTGCATCAGTCACTCTATTCCCATTTTTATCCCGCAATGTCATTCTTCCACAATCATTTCTCTTCCTACTGGCCACATAACTAAAAAATTCCCTAGGATTTTCTTTGGATCCTACTGCCAATCTCTTCTCATATTCCAGTTTTCCCTTCCTCACCATACTAGTTTACGTTGATCCTACTGATCTTTAACACTGGTGATGTTGAGTTGGGGTTTATTTTCAGATTTGTTCCAGTAGCTGACTTTTTGCTGCTCGGCCTGGTTCCCTGGTGAAAACAACGGGGGCCTTGTTTAACCGGGCGACGCTCCAGCCGGTATGAAATTTTGTCATGTTGTACCATCATTCTATATTTTGGTTTAACCAATAAGAATACAATTTGGTTGGCTAAATCCCAAATTGCCAGCCCATCCTCGTCCGTTCAGTATCCAAGTAGATACCCAACAGGGTGCACCATGAGAAGGTGAGGATTGGACATTAGGTCAGAAGCCCTGGTCGGTTCTCTGCATTCCTTTAAAGGCTAAGTGGAGGTCTCCTCTCTGTAATACAACTTTGACCCTTAAGCACCCCTCTACATATAAGTAGAAGTTGCTGACTTTGAATCAATTACCTCAGTTTTCCATAATGCAAAGCACACTTCCTTTCACACATGTATATGGCTGTGCATTACTGGATATGTATTAACTCAGACCAATTTTGACCTTTATTGAAGTCTCACCATTGGGAACCAAACAGGAAGATACTAAAAGTTGAATCAATGCAGAAGTCATATATTTTCCATATACAAATAGAAGAATGTTGTGTTGCCATATTATTAAGATTAAAACAAGAATATAATTTCCTGTCAAATATAATAGCCAAATGTTAAGTATTTGGTTCCCTGGTGAAAACAACGGATAACCAAATAAAAAAACTTCCTACAACTTTCTCTGATCCAAAGTATTTTAATAATATGGTGATACAACATTTTTTGACATCCCTCCACACAGGATTAGATGAAGGGAAAAAAAAAAAGTGCTGCACATCATTAGAAGTTGAAGAAACTTCTGCTTTTTGGAATCAGCTGAAGCTATGAAACAGTCACCCAAATCTCAACAAATATGGCTACTTCAATTTGCCAAAAATCTGGGAGACAGTCAATTTAAACTGGACTGAGTACTTGTAAACTTCTCTTTATCCAACAATAGGTGATAGCATTGTGTGCTGCAATTTTAAACCATTCCCACTGTTATTCACTAATTGCTGCTGTTTGCATGTTGTGACAAACTGTTTGCATTCTGAAGAAGCTAGAACCAGTGAAATAATTAAATACATATTTATTTTCTTATTTGTGTTTGTATTGTGAATTAAATCACAAAAATTAAAGATTCAACTACTTAGGCACAATTTTTAATGAAGATGGCAAATAGACAACAGAATTAGCAAAACTGATATGATAGGCAGTCAAGTGAATAAATTTATATTGAATAAGAAAGAAATTAGTCAAAACACTAAACTAGCTGTATACAAGACAATGTTCAAACCAATTTTAACTTATGAATCTGAGAGCTGGGTTAAGAATAAAACACTTGATCAAAGACTTGAGACCACAAATATGAGAGTTCTGAGATAAACTAAGGGAGTGAAGAGAAGACATCATATTAAAAATGAGGACATTAGAAAAGAACTTGACATTGTCAGCATTCAGAAATGTGTCAGCAGAGCTAATCTCAGGTGATATGGTCACTTAAACAGAATGGAAGAGGGTGGGCTAGCAAAAACAAGTTTTCTTTTCTTTTCCAGGATGGCTGAAAAATACCTAGAGGAAGAGCTAGGTAAACTGATTCTATAAGAAGTGTGTTAGAAGACAGAAATATAAGATATGATAATATTGGCATATAACAGATTACGTTGGAGGAAAATTGTTGATAGGAAATTAGTGATGATGCAACTTTTTCATGTGGTATGAACATAATATGCTGTATACCCCCCTGAGGGTACATGTCCAGGAATTTAAGACTTGAAATTTACGGATCCCACTTCTAGAATTATAAGAATATCACCATGGATTATGGCAACGATGAGAAGAACCTTGACATAGAAACAGAGAGGCTATGGTTCCCTTGGTCAGACCATAAATGAACTACTGTACACAGAGATGAGACATATAAATTCGTGAGGGATTGCTACCAGATTAATGTGAACCAGCAATATGTTTTACACATTTACTGAAACTTCTGAAATTTGCACCTATGAAGGAGATTTTTCATAAGAGGCCTTCCTTAGAAGCTGTATAAGGAGAGATGTGAGCAAGGGAATGAAGAGTAGATTCTTGGCATGGAGAGAGAGAGAGAGAGAGAGAGAGAGTGGATGGTGAGTGGAATGCATTGCCTGAAAGGTGTGTGGTGAGTGCAGAAATCTGATAATAGTAATAAAGTAATAATAATAAAAAAAAAGATATGCTATAACCACTCAAATTCCTCCTAAAAATTACAAAATTTTGTATCAGTGTCTAATTAAGAAAATCTAACAATAATAAAAAAAAAAAAAGAATATAAAGATTATATAATATGCAATAGTAAATACCATAAAAACAGCTTTAATGACCGTGCATTAGAAGCTTATATCCATCAAAGTAGATTTTAGTACACAGTGGATTTAAGGAAAATTTTCCAAGAACCAGTTTTCAAAACCAGTAGAAAGATATTTCCTAGAATCTGTCCACTAGGTCTTGCTTAACCTATGGTAATTTCAAATTATAGAACATTTTGAAGACTGTGTGTCATAACAGCAATATGTTTTACACATATTTTACACTGAAATAAAGGAAAGAGAGTGTTGTATGGTGACTACTCATTAGTAAGAGGTGTGATAGATGAGAGTTTGACTGAATCATACTTACCAGGTGCGAAAATTAAGAATGTAAGTGAGAGTATTAGAGTGCAAAAGCAGAGGGTGAAAGAAATGATGGTCATAGCAGGAACGAATGATAGGAGATAAATTTGATATGAGAGAGGACTTGAAGAAATTATTAGAGGTAGCGAAAAAAAAGAGTGACAGAGTTAGGATAGTGAGTGTGTTGCCATGGTATGACAGAGAAGAGTTTAGAAGAAGTTTAGAGAAGAGTTTAGAATTTGCATAATCGCAAATGACTTTATGCGCAAGTTATGCAGATGGTGTGGTGTGGAGTTTGTGGACGTATGGAGTGAGTTTGATGGGCGAAAGGATTTATACAAGACGGATGGCTTACATTTGAATAGATTTGGTGTGCGAAGACTTGAAAAAGTGTTGCTGAGGGAAGTGAGAATGAGAATGGAGGGTAGAAAGTGGATATGCAGACATCAGTGAGGCAGTTGAGTGTAAGAATGTATATAATGTGCCCAAGCCAGTATGAAGGATAAGAAATCAGAATGGGATAGTTAGTATAATGCATCAAGATAGGAGTGGAACAAATGGACCTCTGCATTTCATGTATACTAATGCGAGGAGTATTAGGAATAAGAAGGAAGGATGTTTGGCCTTGGTTGGCTCTTCCTGGCCACAGGTTATTGGCATAAGCGAAACACGGCTGACAGAAGATGATATACAGTAAAACCCCCATTTTTATATTCCCGCAATTTACATTTTCTTGCCATATATGTCATTTTCCGTTGGTCCCGTCGTAAGGCCTATTCTTATGATATATTGTTTTCCCGCCATTAACAACTTGATGTGGACGTTGTTTCCCGTGATTTGCATTTTTTTTCTCGGGCGGCAATACTGATTTTTGAATCAATTTCTGCAGAAATATGCGCATTTCTGTTCCCAGATGGTGTTGCTTTTGGCTGTAAGTTTCATTTCCACTATCACAGTGACTTGCACGCTTGAAGCAGTAATGTAGTGATGAGCGATACTGTGATTTTTCAATCACAGTACGAACTGATATTGCAGAATTTCTGCTACGTAATTTAGCATGTGAAAGTTGCTTTCAAGTTGTGGTTTTTTATCCATGTTAGTAACATGGAGAAAAAAGACAGAAAATGTATTTTGGTAGAAGAAAAGATGGCAATTCTGTGACATGTAGATTGGCATGCCAGAACACATGCGCATTTAGCAAAAGATCTTGGACTTTCCATGTCCACTTTGAACACGATAGTAGAAAACATGTCAAGCATTGAACTCAATGCAAAGCAATCTGGCGCTATGTCAAAAAAAAAAAAAAAAAAACGAACAGCAAAAACAATCAACAATTAAAGATTTTTTTAAATAGATAAATGTAAGTAATTCTAAATTCATTTATTTTCAGTTATTAAATTTTGTAATTGAGTATGTAGACTCACATACTAGCAGTAAGTCATCTTTTAGCCTTTTTTTAAATGTTTTTTTTTTTTTACATTTCCTGCTATTTACACTTTTTTCCATCAGTCCCCTGAAAAGTGTAAAAAAGGAGGGACAGAGAGAATAAAATGGAGGAAGGAGTGTTATTGATGATAGCTGATGAACTGCAGCCAAGTAGAATAGAAGTTGTATTGCAGAATAGTGAAAAGAGCTCATTTAAGGCTATTTGGTGTGAGATTGAGACTAATGGAACAAAATCTACAGTTGGGTGCTGCCATAGACCAGGTGATTGAATAGATGGTGGAGATAGTATGCATAAGCAAATAGATGAAATGAGTGGAACGAGGGTAATTATTATGGGGGATTTCAACTATGGTAACACTGATTGGAAGGGGGAGAGGCCACATGTGAGGAAGGAACTGGATTTTATTCAGTTACTAATTATGTGAGAAAACATGTAATGGAAAATACTAGGGGTTCAAGAGTGCTTGCCCTAGTAATAGCATCTGAGAATTTGACTGTAATGAATATGACCATGTTGCCCCATATTGGTGAGAGTGATCACAGGATCTTGACCTGGGAGGTGGCTAAATGTGTGAAATTTTCGATTAAAACAGAGTACATGTGGAATTACCATGCTGGCAAGTATGACAAGCTTAGGAGATTGCTTGGTTCAGTTGCCATGGCATGTAAAACTGCAACAGTTGGATGTTGATAGGGCATGGGAAGTGGTCAAGGAGCATTTGCTGAAGGTTATGGCTGACTGTATACCTAGAGTCCAAATAGTAAATCAAGTAGGGGTTAAATGGATGAATAACACCATTAAACTTGAGTTGCAAAAAAAGAAACAACTGTGGAGGGAATTTAAGGAGAATGGTGACCTGCAGGCACACTAACAGTATAAAGCGCAAGTTAGAAGGGTAATGAGTGTGGTAGGAAAAGCAAAAGCAGATTATGAAAGGAAATTAGCCATGCAAGCTAAAGAGAATCCCAAACAGTTCTTTCAATATGCTGCAATTAACAGAAAAACTGTATATGGCAGAATGATTTTAAAGAATGCTGATGGTAGGGAGGTCACTGAATCAGTCGATACAGCAGAATTACTGAGTGAGCACTTTGCAAGAGTATATCATCCAGATGGTGACATTGAAAGAATGAAGGAACCATTAGTTTCTATGGGAATTGTGGTGAATGAAGTGGAGGTGAATAGTCTATAACAGAACCATAATGTGAATACATCTATGGGATTGGATGGTATACCAGCAAGGGGTCTTACGTGAAACGGCTAAAGAATTGTCAGTGCCCTTGACCATATTGTTTAATCTAAGTCTCGAGTCTAGTTTAGTCCCAAAGGGGTGGAAAGAGGGGAAAATAGTTTACGGATTAGAATTCCATGTAGTATCCTGTCAAAGGCCTTAGCTAGGTCCAGCAGTATCACTGTAAACCCTTCACCCTTATCCAGCTCAGCCGTCACTATGTTATGAAACGTGAGCAAGTTACTGAGGCATGATCTGCCCTTCATGTCCCCTATACAGTATCTCATTTTCATCAATCCATTCCTGCAATATATGGGAATAGATATAGGGTTGTTGAGATGGATAGGAGGGTGGCTGATGGTGAGATACCAGAGAATAGTTTACTCAGGAATAGAGTGCAAAAGATGGCCTGTGACTAGTGATATGCCGCAGGGTTCTGTTCTTGGACCATTGCTGTTTAATTTGTTCATTAACGATATAGGGAAGGATCTGAGAGGAACGGTTCATTTATTCACTGATGATGCAAAGTTAGGTAGGGAAATAGTGAATGCAGAAAATGTCAAAATTTTGCAGGATGATTTGGATAGATTTTTGGATAGATGGAGGTCAGGGCTAAGGAGAATGGATGTCAATTTAATGTAGCAAAATGTAAGGTTATGCATTTTGGGATGAAAAGATTAGCAGCAGTATATCACATTGGTGGAACTGTACTCCAGGAGATTGATGAGGCCAGGGATTTGGGAGTGTTGGTGGATAGGGAGTTCAAGTTTAGGGGGGCACATTGCAAAAATTGGCTAAATCAGCTCATCAAATCACTTGGATACTGAAGAATACTTTGACGAGCAGAGATAAGCAAATTATTGTTCCTCTGTATCGAGCCTTGATAAGACCCCCATCTTGACTACTGTGCCCAGATTTGGTTTCTTCTTGATGGGGAGGAGATTGAGAGGATCCATAGGCGAGTTACCAAGATGATAGCAGGTCTATGGAATGAACCTTATGAAAACAGGTTGAGGATTTGCGGATTGCAGAAATTGGTTGATAGGCAGAAAAGGGTAGCTATGATTGAGCCATTCAAATTGCTGAAGGGTTTCTATAGGATTAATTCAGAGGATATTTTTGAGAACAGTACTGGTCATGGAAGGACTAGGGGACATCCAAGGAAGCTGGACAAGAGTGTGGTTAGTAAGGGTGTTAGAGCTGGGTTTTTTACTTTTAGAGTGGTGAATGAGTGGAATAAGCCGCCAGAGTCTGTTGTGGGTGCTATGACGGTGAATGAGTTCAAGGCAAAGTATGATAGATACTGTGTGAATGTCGAATAGTTGTGATGGACATGATGTTTTGGGTCTCGCTCAATGAGTCTAAGGACTCCTTGGAGTTGCCCATAATAATAATATACTGAAACTTCTGAAATTTGCAACTAGGAAATGCATATAACTTGATTTATTGCCATATCTGATTTAAATCATGTTCAGATTATTTTTATGAATTTATTAAAACTAATGAATATGGTGAATTTTATAAAGATAGTTTTTAGTGAAATAAAGTGCTGCCTTACCTTTATCGTGAGAAAAAGACCTTTTCGACATCTTTAAAAATCTGCACCTAATCAAGAAAACCTACAATTACTTCACATGAACATTTTTCACTGCGAGCTAAAAAATAAATAAATTATATTAGGCCCAACCCTTCTTAGTGCATAAAAATGGGTTATCATTTCACCATCATCAAATTAGAGCTATTCAAAAAAATCTTCCCAAAAGTACCATTCTGCAATGGTGCAAATAGTTCTATATTCAAAACTATATTTTTATTTAGTTTTGACTAAATATTCACTATTTAAGAACCTATATTCCTGAGGTTCTTAAATATCCTATATTCAAGAACCTCAGAACCTTAATTTTTATTTTTTTCAAAGTACTTGAAGGACACTTTAAAAATACAAAGTGTCCAAGAATTAGGTCATAATTGTACACTCCCATATCTCTGCAATGAACAGGACTAGAAAAGGTGTAAAACAAACTGAATTGCAGCGCATAAATACGTACATACAAGACTCCTCAATGTAAGGCCATATCTCTACAATCTAATTTTTACAATGAACACATTCAAATGAAAAATCATCTACCTAATTTCTACAATGAACACTTACAAATCCGAAGTTTGGCTGTACAATGCTGATAACATTTTTCCATATTACCCAAAAAGTACAGTATACGTGCCTAAGTTTACTCCTCCCTTGAACTTTAAGAGTGCCTATCCCAGAAACAGGAACTCTCTAAGATCAAGGTTATATAGACTACATCAATGAAAGCAAACAGAAAATTTAATAGAAAATAATTTCACAATAAATATAAGATAAAGATTATTTTCATGTATTTTGCAAAAAATAAACAACAAAATGTACATAACATGGAAATCTTTTAACCATTATCGAATATTCAGATGTTCTAAAACCTAATCATATATTTATGCCTTGTGGAATCAATTTCTATAAAACTGACATGTTTATGCTACCTCTCCTTACTGTTTATTCCAGAGGAGCTATTTCTGAATACCTCAAATGATGTCAGACCATACTGTTTATGATCACTTGTGATATCTCATTACAATTTAGCTTAGAATCAACAATCAAAGAATTTAGTATGCCATCTCACAGATGAGTAGTCTATGTTAACATGTTTCTTTTGAATGATTTCTGTGAGATATTTGCCATATTTCATCCTGCATACAGGCAAATCTGCCAGAGAACATACACACAATTAACAGACAAAAACCCTATTAGTGGGAAGGAGATGGCATGGTCGAAGTTCCTCCCCCCCACTTGGTTAGACTATAATAAATTTAGTTTAATCCTTTATCCAAGTGTAAGTAAACAAAGTTTGCACCTGAAGAATCATCAGGACTGAGGCAACTCGTGGTAAAGGTGGACTATGCTCTCATCACTTGTTTCAGTATCTCCCATAATGCAAAGCACATCTCCTTGCAGACATGTATAATGCTGTGCATTAAGGGAGGGACCACTACCCTGACTGGTTTCGACCTTTATTGAGGTCTCATCAGTGGGGAGCCAGACCCAGAGGTGGTGATACTAAGGTGGAAGTAATGGAGAAGTCATATTTACTTATACGAGTTGCCAAAAGGTGTCTCACTTTATTATTAAATTACTTTGGATTTAGAGAAAGATGTTTGAAGTTTTTTTGTTTTATTTCCCCTCTTGGTTAGACTATAATAAATTTAGTTTAATCCTTTGTCCAAGTGTAAGCAAACTAAACTAAATTTATTATAGAGATGGCATGGTGTTGTGAATCATGGATTACGTAGTGCATCAGTGGACAACGGATGGCATAATGTGTGTGAATTATGTAGTGCATTTGCAGACAGTTGACAGTATACTGTTTTGTGGTTTATGTAATATATTATTATTATTATTACACTCTCCATGGAGTTGACAGACTCATCATGGGAGGTTCATTCAACTGACAACATATTTATCATATACAATCTTAAAATCCTTAACACTCCTTGCATTAACAACACATCCTGGCAATGCATTCCATTCATTGACAATTCTGCATGAAAAAAATCTACTCCCCACATCCTTCTTCACCACACTTTTACATAACCTCCAGGAATGACCTCTGGTTCTTCCCCTCTCACCTTCTACTTTTTTTTATAATCCCTCTGGATTAATCTGATAAAATCCTCTCACTCGCTTAAATGTCTCTATCATATCATCTCTCCTACTATCCACCAAACTCTGCAATCCACATTTCCTCAACCTCTTTCCATAGCCAGCATTCCAAAGTCCTGACATTGTCTTAGTCACTCGTCTCTGACCCTCTCCAATGTCTCCACATCACACTGAAATCCAGGTGACCAGATCTGAGCACAATCTAACCAGTGCCTTATACAGTGGCACAACCACTTCTTTATCCTTGCATATTAGAGTACTTCTTATCATGGCAGCACTATGATGTGCAACCTGCAATCCTAGCAATATGCCCTCTAAACTTCAGTCTACTGTCAACCATCACTACTAAATCTCTAATCTCATCCACTTCCTGCAGCATGGCACTATCGATATAGTACACAGTCTTATAATTCTGCATTCCAAAATGCACCATCTTGCACTTATTGATATTAAAACTACAATCCCACTCTTTTGTTCAAATAAAAAGCCTATTCAAATCTTCCTGAAGGAATTCGACATCAGCAGTGCTACTTATAATTCTTCCCAACTTTGCATCATCAGCAAATAAATGAAGATCCCCATTCAGTCCACAGGATATATCATTTACAAACAAGTTAAATAGCAAGGACCCAAGAACAGAACCCTGAGGCAAACCAGTGGTTACCCTTCTTTTTGAGACACTGCTCCATCATATACAACCTGTTGGTATCGTTCAGAGAGCCAAGCTCTGATCCATCTAACCAATATTCTATCTATTTCCATCCTCTGCAGCTTGTTCATCAACTTATCATGTGGTAATCAATCAAATGCTTTCGCAAAGCAAGAATATCACTGCATATGATCCTCCCTTATCCACACTTGTCACCTTATCATAGAATGCAAGTAAATTACTAAAATATGACATACCCTTTACAAATCCATTCTGACCATCATAAAGAATGCTATATTCATCAATGAAATTCTGTATTCTATTCCTTACCAATCTCTCCAAAACCTTGACCACAACTGCAGCTATAGAGACTGGCCTATAGTTGGAGACTTCTGTCTTAGAACCATACTTGTGGAGTGGTACTATTTTGCCTTCTTTCCACTCCTTAGGAACCCTACCCACTGCAAGACTTTCATTAAATAACCAGGTCAAGGGCCTGGTTATTTAATGGACTGTAAATGGCATAGTGCAGGTAGTGAATTAGTGGACTATAAATGTAAACATTTACATAAATGGCATGGTTAGTGGTAAATTAGTGGACTGTAAACGACATAATGCAGGTAGTGAATTATGCAATGCTGAAAGCCTGCCCTTGATGAATCCTTGGAGGCATCACATAATTTTTAAACATAATGAATATCATTCTAAGCCACTGAACTGGAGGATAACAAACATCTGTGAACATGACTTTTAAGAAATTGTAAGTAAATGTTGAATAACTGTAAAATGATTGGATTCCTCAAAAGTGTCAAATAATAATAAGGTCACAGATTCAAATGAATTGGAATAATGGGTTTAACCACTTCATTTTGATTTGAACCACTTATTTGATTTGATTATATAACTTTACTGTATAATGACTTTGTATAATTTATTATATACAACATGCCACTAATGCCTTGATTTAAAGACAAATTTAAAAACTGGACAAAAAAGTCGCTGTTCTTTTTTTCTTAAATAATGTATTGTCTTAAATTGTGCATATTGCATTAAAAAACAGCATTTGTTCATTATAACAGTTTACCTATGGGTTAAACAGATAAAACAATAAGTGATATTGTGTAGAAGCAAAATGTTGGTAGCCTGTGTCTACCAAATCTGTTACCAATTTTTTTTTTTTTTTTTTTTTTTTTTAAATCAAGCAAAGTGGCAGTAGAAAACACAATAACATAGGCGAAAATATTCTTAATAGATGGAATAAAAGTGGGTGAATTAGGTAGTATTGCCAGCAAAGGTTGGTTGATGAAGGTGTACAATATTTCATGATATAGAAGCTGGAGGACTTGGTTTAATAAATGTACATTTAAAAACTCTAAGTGCAAGAGCAAAAATCATAGAGAGAGAGCTTACTCAGAACACAAAGCATGGAGTGCATATATCATACACTACATGCAAAGAATGATGCCCCACCAAATAATCTGTTCCCTTCTGCAATCGAATGGCAAAATACCAAAAATTTTCATTGAGGTTGCAGAGGGGTACAAACTCATTAATAATCATATAGCAATAAAAGATTTACTCAAAATAAAATCAATGTAAATTATCCAATGTACTTAAAAAGACATTCGGATTACCTATACACCCTAAATTAAAAACATTTTATTACAAGGTTCACCACACTTGCTTACCCACCAGATTATGGTGCACATACAAAGGTATTCCACTCCAAGCCCCAGCCAAATGCTACTTCTGCCCAGAACCAGAAACACTATATCACATAATGTTATACTGCCCCCATACCTCTCAAATATGGAACACTGTTCAGAAATTCATAAAACACAAAGAACCGGTCACAGAACACACACTATTCTGGCTAAAGGACGGAAACATAACAATAACCGAAGCAATTATAACAACAACAATGTACTTCATCTGGACATACAGATGTGTCAGAATTTATGGAAGAGATACAGGCCCAGATATAATGCAAAAACTCAACAAACAACTAAATGAAATCATAACAGACACAATAAACAGAAAAAAGATAACAAAACACCAATGGCAGAAGATAGGCCTTATCTCTGAAGAATATGAAGAAAATGTACAAATAATGGAAATAAAAGACCAACCATAAAGAAAAAACATGAAAACAAGGCAATACAATTCACTCTGAAGGGAAAAATAATGGAATAGAAAACTAAACACATAATATAAACATGTATATATAAGTGTAGAAATATTGTATAGTAATGAATATATCTATTTGCATAAGAGGAAGTATATGTCTTATAATATTCAGATAAGGTAAAAATATTGTAAAATTTCAATGGATGTTAAATGGAAAATAACTGCCCAAAAGATTGCATAGGATTCTAGGTGAAAATAGATATTGGGCATGTTATCATGTTGTAAATAAAAATTGTTAACTGAAATAACCATGCCATGTACTTATTGTATATATGTTATTGTATATTGTATTATTTTATTATATATATTATCATGTTGTAAATGAAAACTGTTAACTGAAGTAAGCATGCTATGTATTTATTGTATATGTGTAAATAGTTCGTCAGAATGTACATAGATGCTTTTGAGAAAATAAAATATACGATTGGTAGAGCCTTTGCTAATAATGGCTCAGGCAAAAAAGTTAAGCAAGTTTGAGCGCGGTTAGTAGTTGGAAGAGATTTTATCGTTATGCTGTTGGCACACTCTCCCTCGATGAGTCTTTGGACTGGAGGTGTCGAATAATAATAATTGGTGTGGTGTCTCCATACATTTGTCGTATTTAATAATAAACAGAAGGAGAAAGGTTTAATGAGTAGCTTATCATTAAAATGCATTTACTTTGGAAGGGACTCGAAATTTTGTCGAATGCAAGAACAAATTACTAATTTTGAGTGACAGACAACACCTGATATTTCTCTTTAAAACCAGAAGTCCAAAAACATCACACCAGACAGCAAACATAAAACTTAAATTGCCACCGCGAACATTCATTGATCCTATATCAGATGTTGCAGATGATGCTGCCATCTAGCGATTTAAAAGTGAAAGAATTCAAATAAACACTATCTACATTTCAATTTCTGGGTATTGTATTGTATTATTGTGCAACCAGGGCTTGAGCTACCAGTTAGGCAAATTAGGCAACCGCCTAGAGTGTAAGCCATGAAGGGGCGCAAAACTTCAATACTCTATTCATACTTTACCAAAATATCAAAATGAAATAGTGATATATGATTTAGGTATCGATTCTTTTGATTTATCCCTCACACATCACACTATTTTACTATTTAACTCTTGGTTCTTTTTTGTTCCTTACCTAAATGATTTGAACTTACCGCTATTTAAAATTCAGTTAAGATAAATATTTTAAAACGTTAACATTTTAAAATATTCAATTTTAAATTCAGGGCAAAAAATCCTAGCTGGAGTACCCCAGGGTTCTCTCCTAGCCACAATACTTTTCACAACTTACCTATCAGACATCCTTATTAACTCAAAAACAACCATTACGGCCCTTTATGCCGACGACACCGCTATTCTAGCAAGGTCGTTCAGCCCTCGCCTAGCAATCGCTGGACCCCAAGGAAGTATCAATGCGCTAGAAAGCTGGTTCACCAACTGGAGGATTCAGGGTAACCCCATCAAAAGCTCAGCTATGATGTTCTCTAGAAGAAAGGCCCGCATTAAAGAAGACACCTTGCTTTCTGGTAAAAATATTCCATGGCAATCAGAGACCAAATACCTTGGGGTATTACTGGACAAGAAACTCCTTTTTAGCAAACACATCCAGTGGCAGATTAAGGATAGTTGGGGAGGCCCCTAGGCAAATTATATTTGGGGCCCAAAAAAATCTTTAACCTGATTGTTTATCAGTTTCTTTTACAAGTTTACAAAGTTTTTTTTTATTTGCACTACACTCAAATAATGAAAACACGAAAAGTCACACTAAAAAGTTATTTTTGAAACAAACACCTCACTCTTACATGATTCAATAACAAATAAAGTTAAGGAGCAACCAGGCGAAATTTCCTATCTCGGCAATGCAATCAGTTTTCGTGACCTCGAAGCCGTCAACAGCGCCATGTGCCGACATTGGTAATGCGGTTTAATTTAAAGCGTAGATAGCGCGCACTGTTCAAAATACAAAATACGAAGCTTGTCAACTAGCGCCGACATTGGTATTGCAGCATTATTTAAAGCGTAGATAGTGCGTGCTGTTCAAAATACGTATTAAAATAATAATTGTTTTGAAAAAATTTTTCGCTTAAAATAATCAAGGTTTTTATGATGTTTACTGAAAACATTAATCTATTTTAGGGAAATGTCTTGTCTTGGGGGTTACCCAAAGCCTGGGGCCCCTAGGCACGTGACTCATTGCCTTAATGGGTAATCCGCTACTGAACACATCAATCTCATTTGCTCCAAGATTTTTAAAGTCATTGCTCAGCTCTACCCAAAGATCAACCGCAAGAGTAAACTGAACTTACAAAATAAATTACTACTTTACCATATGGCCATACGCCCAGCCATTGCCTACGCCTCACCAGCATAGTCACACCTCATGATCAAACATTTCAAAACTACAAAGAATCCAAAATAAATGCCTGAGGATGATCCTGGACGTCCATTGTTTATCAGAAATTCACAGATTCATCGCGAAACCGGCATTCCATACATTTCCTCCCTTCTCCAAGATCTCGCAGAAAAATTCTTCCTCAAGTCAAGTTCACATTCAAACCTACTGATCGCACAAGCTGTCAATTACAATGAAACAGATTACTACGAATATAAAATACCGAAGGCTATTCTACTCCCAATACAACTGTCCCCAGAGAGTGAGCTGAATTGCTCACAACAAGACAGAGATATTGAACATGACACAACTTACCAAATTTGGAATATCCAATTCATAAAAATAAATAAAATAAAATAAATTAAAAAGCACTTTGAAATTTTGAAAACATAGTTTTCCCTCAATGGGAATAAATATAAACATCAACAAGACAAAATACATGATCATCAGCAAACATCCAGCTTCATCAATGAAACTGATACTCAATGGGAAAAATATTGATCAAGTGTCAAGATATAAATATCTTGGTTGCTGGCTTAATGAACGGTGGGATCCAGAAATAGATATAAAAACAAGGATTGAAGTTGCACGGCAGTCCTTCATGAAAATGAGAACACTATTCTGCAATAAAGACCTAAACATGGAAGTCAGATGCCGAATGCTGAAATGCTACGTATGGTCTATTCTGCTCTATGGAGTTGAAACATGGACATTGAAGGCGACAACCATCAAGAAAATCGAAGCCTTTGAGATGTGGCTATACAGAAGAATGCTAAAGATATCATGGACAGAAAAAATTACCAATGAAGATGTCTTAAAATCCATTGGCAAAGCTAAACATCTTGTACAAATAATCAAGAAACGAAAAACATCATATCTTGGCCACATCATGAGAAACAGCAAATACCAACTTCTACAAACTATTTTGGTAGGAAGAATTGGTGGCAAAGGAACTAGAGGAAGAAAAAGAATATTATGGTTTGACAACATCAAGACATGGACAGGAAAGAGCAGTGCACAACTGCTCAGATTAGCACAAGAGCGCAGTTTGTTCGCCAAGATGGTCGCTGACCTTTGATAGAAGATAGCACAATAAGAAGTTTTCCCTCTTCTGTTCCTCTATTTGTTCAACCAATTTCGTTCAAATTTGGATTAGAATTATTTCTTACACCCTTATGCTTCTATGAGAATTTCATCCTTACCGGACAAAAACGGAGGAGAATTCGCGTTCTTCGCAGATTTGCCCTATATTTGGAACATAGCGAGCTGTAAGGACAGGAGAAGGGGGGGGGTATCAGATGAGATGTTTTTTACACACACACACACACACACACACACACACACACACACACACACACACACACAGAAGGGGGGGGGTATCAGATGAGATGTTTTTTACACACACACACACACACACACACACACACACACACACACACACACACACACACACACACACACACACACACACACACACACACACACACACACACACACACACACACACACACACCAATACTGTTTATTAGCAACACAGTTAATAATAGTCACTAAAAGTATACAGATTTCCAGTAACTTGACCATTGCATGCATTACTGTATCATCATCATCATCATCATCATCAGTTGCATCAGTCTTGGGACTGGTAGCTCAGCAGCAATTTCCTCTATTCCGCTCTATCATTGGCTTTCTTCTCCTGGTAACTCCTCAAGCCCGTGCTGTCTTTGACTTGGTCGAGAAAGCTTTTCCCTGGTCCGCCTCTTCTTCTTTTCCCCTCTATTTTGCCTTCAGTTATTCTTTTCACAAGTCCATCATGTCGAAGTATATGTCCAAACCACCTATCCCTTCTCATTTTGATCGATTTTATTAGAGTTCTTCTTTCGTTTATCTCTCTCAGGACTTGTTCGTTTGATTTTTTTCTGTCCATTTTATTTTGCTCATGCGGCGCCAGCACCACATTTCAAAAGCCTCCAATCTTCTTACATCTTCTCTGTCTAGAATCCAGGTTTCACATCCATACAGTACAATGCTCCATATCAATGTCTTTACTAATTTTTTTTTTTCAATTGTAAGTTGAGATTTCCTGTTAAAATGCTTTTCATCTTAGAGAATTGGGCTTTTGCGTTGTTTATTCTTGATCTTATGTCTTCTCTTGTTCTGCCATCTTCTGTTATTAGGCTTCCTAAATATTTAAAGCTTATCACTTGTTTTATTTGTTCCCCGCTGATGTCTATATGCTCTATATTGATAGGGATTTTGCCTGTAACAATTATTTGAGTCTTATCTGTGTTGACTTTCATTTTATATTTTTCAAGGTTATTATTTAGTAATTCTAGCATTGTTTTTAACGTTCTTCTGTTTTCTGCTACAAGGGCTATGTCATCAGCAAATATTATACACATGATTTGCTCACCATTTATCTTTATTGCACTATTTATTTTATCTTTAGTTTCCTGAATGGCCTTTTCAATATATAAATTAAATAAAAGTGGTGAAAGTATACATCCTTGTCTTACTCCACTCCTGATATTTATTATTTTCTCCTTATCATTGATTTTAATCCGTCCATTTTGATAAATTATTTTGATAAATTTGATAAATTATTTTCCTATCCCTCAAATCTATGCGATATTAGTTAGACAATTTAGGAGTATTTGCTGGTTTACTGTATCAAACGCTTTCTCTAAATCAAAGAAGTAAATGTAAATATTTTGACTAAGGTCTAATCTTCTCTCTATTACATTACTGTATAGCGCTTTGTAAATAAACAAGTTTTGCTAAAGTCCATGCTGAACACATCCTCTTCTATTTGCTTGGGTCCAAAGCATGGACATTTATTCTTCTTGATACACGAGTCGATCTGAGGTAGGATAGAGCGCTGGAGACAGATTTTCGGGCCACTACGCGTCGTATGTGTAATCATCCCCCCCCCCCCCTCCTAGACTCTCTCTCTCTCTCTCTCTCTCTCTCTCTCTCTCTCTCTCTCTCTCTCTCTCTCTCTCTCTCTCTCTCTATCTATCTATCTAAAATTTCAATGTCTCGACGACTCTTGATAATGATATGAGAAAAAATAATATGAACATATTAGACTCAATTAATTGCTATTTACAAAGCAGATTTGAACAGTTATTAGAGACTACAGAACGAGTGCTAAAAAAAAAATGTAAGGTTGTTTCGTGTGAAACATTGTCATTGTATTATATCTGTTCACTGCGTATGCTTTCAGCCCGGTTGTCTATTTTGGGAGATGAAAAAAAAAAAAACTGTTTCTGGTAGAGAGGAGAAGAGAGAAAAAAAACAAAAAAACTTGCGCCTGTTGCAGGGATTAAATAACTTTCAGTTGAAAGGCCTTTATAAAGATTCTTCCCAGTATTCCACATCTTTTCAATGAAGGAGCGTTGTCGTTGCCTGCTGAGCTACAGAAGCCTGCGTAAAATTATGAGACAATAAGTCATGTCGAAGCCAAATATTTCAGCATAATCTCTGGTCCGAAATAATAAATTAGATCATGACCTCGTAACTGAATAATTGGTAACAAATAAAACATAACTCGAGTATTCCTACCGAAGCTCACTGATGATATTATTATCAAAAAAGGTGGCGTGGAAACTCTATCAACAACAAGCTTTTTTCAAGGAGATTCTTAGGATCAGGGGCGACTCGTGCATAGGAACTACGGAACTGCAGCACCCACAATTTTTCTCGATATATAAATCTATTTATTAATTTATTTATATTTGCTGGTAATATTTAATTTTATCATCAACAATCCTATACAATTCTCTTATTTTATATAAAAAATAGTAAAAATCCATCTTGTAGCACTTAGGAGGGCGAAGGACGCTAGCAGCACTGTATTTACCACAGTGTCATATTGCTACGCGCGCAAGCATATGACGGCATAGTGAGATGCGAGTTATTAGCGTAATGCGGCACTGTCCGTCGCGAAGTTCCACTGTTGTTTATATCCAGTTTGCTCCAGTAGTAGAGTGTTCGTAGTGCTTATCGTGTTTACTCCGTCTCTTCAAATATTTGGACATTATAATTAAAGGATTTAATTGTAATGTCTAAAAATTGTAAATCCATTCCTTTAATTACAATTCAAGGAATGGATTTTATTTTAAATAATTTTGAATTATACTAAACTGTATAATTTTATCGATAATAAACAATATTTTTTTCATGAAGCAAAACAAGAATATATTTTATTTTTAAGTAATTTTGAATTATACCAAACTGTATAATTTTATAGATAATAGACAATATTTTTTCATGTTTAATTTTTTTTTTAATTTTTACCATAATTTTGATATTTTATCCAAACACGTATACACTGTACTTACAGTGTGTATGTATATTTCGAAAGCTGCAGCACCCCCACGATTTCAAGCCACGAGCCGCCAATGCTTAGGATTCAGTACGAGGGCGGTCTGAAAAGTTCTCGACCTCCACCATAGATGGTGGCACTATCAGCAAGATTTTTTTTTTTCTAAAGTTGGTACATCTGTCGTAAGCATACATGTGAAATTGCAAATCATTCTATCAAGTAGTTTGTTTTATACAGCTGTCTGAAGCAAAATGTTGTCTGTATCCCTTGAAATGGATAAAATTAAGTATTTTACAAAATTCTTTGTAAAAGAAGGTTTAACGTCAAAAGTACTTCATTCGAAGTTCATAAAAGTTTATGGGCACTTTTCTCCTTCGTTTTCGACAATTAAGAAATGGGCTCCCGAGTTCAAATGTGACCATACCAGCCTTGAAGATAATCCACGTGAAGGACGTCCAAAAAGTGTAACAAAACCACAAATCATTGATCAGGTGCACGATATGGTATTGGATGACCAGCAGGTCAAAGTTCGTGAAATTGCTGACTATAGGCATTTCAAAAGAGTGTACTGGATATATTTTGCATGAAGAATTGCATACGAAAAAGCTTTGCGCAAGATGGGTGCTGGTCTTGCTCACAGCAGATCAAAAACGCACTCGCATGAAAATCCCTGAACAGTGCTTGGAGCGTTTTAACAAGAATAAAACTGAGTTTGGCGTCGATTTATTACTATGGATGAGACTTGGATTCAGAATCGACACCAGAATCGAAACAGCAGTCAAATGAATGGACATTTGACTCATGTCAAATACAATGTCTTTACCATGTCACCATATACAAGCCTATCGTCCAAGTTCCTCTAGCCGTTGTTCAGCGCCAAAAAAGACAAAGTCGGTTCCATAAGCAGGAAAGGTCATGGAATCGATGTTTTGGTATGCTAAAGGCATTTTCTCTTCTGGGTAAAAATAATAACCGCGGAATATTATTCCGATCTTTTAACCAGACTAGACCAAAAAATTTGAGAAAAGACTCGGTTTGCAGAAGAAAAAAATTATCTTTCATCAGGACAATGCACCTGCTCACAAAAGTGTTTTAGCAATGGGAAAATTAAGGGATCTGCACTATGAATTGTTGGAACATCCACCTTATTCTCGAGATTTAGCTCCCTCTGACTTTTATCTCTTCCCAAAACTAAAACTCTTTCTCGCTGGTCAGCGTTTTTCTTCGAATCAAGAGGTGATTGCAGATGCAGAGGGGTATTTTGCAGATCTTACTGAGAACCAGTGCATAGGACGGGATAATGGCGTGGAGCACCTCTTGATTAGTCTTAAGGGAGATTATATGGAAAAATAAAAATAATTTTGAAATTATGAATTCGTTTTTTCATTGTTAGCCGAGAACTTTTCAGACCACCCTCGTAAACGCTGTCATCTTCTGTGTTGCAAGGTGTAGCTGAAACGCGTCTCCTATAACCAGGGGGGTGTGCTAGTAAATTTTTAACAAGAGGCTCGCTATTTCTTTTTTTTTTTTTTTTTTTTTTTTTTAAACACGGCGGGTTTTCCCCTTGTGAGAATTACAAGCTCCTGAATGTATAAATGAATTTTATTATCAATATTAACGCCTTAATTTTACCTGAGCCGCTTCTTCTTAGGGTATTGACCTTATTAGGTTCACGACAATTCTGAAAATTTTTACCTCAAGAAGAAGCGGCCCAGGCAAAATTAAGCCGTTTTCGTTGAAAAATAATATTCCTGTAAAATTGCTAGAGGAGATAATCTCTACACCAACTGCCACGTAGGGAAGGGGTAGAGGAAAGAAGCACAAAGGGTGCCAAAATAAGCCCGTGCTTTGTTGGCTTTACCATGTCACCTTATATACAAGCCTATCGTCCAAGTTCCGCTAGCCATTGTGGTTTGAAGTGCCAGCTCTAGTTTATAGCCATTGTCGGTTTAACAACCGGCTCTCAAGAGTCGGCTCCAGAGCACCGCTGATTTTAATATACAGATCAAGATAGATTGCGCTGATTATCTTCCAGTTTACTGCGTTACATTGTTCACGTAGAGCTTTTAATAAGCATAACGACGAATGAAATACTTCCAAAAATGAAATAAAATTAAAGTAATAAAATAATCGTCTGACATATTTTAAATCATATGCGTGACTGCTTTTAGACTATTTTTTAACTGTCGTGTGTCCAACTTTTTTTTTAACGTGGAACGCGAAGATGTAAAATATATTAAAGGATATTGCCAAAAAAAATTTTTTTTTGTGACATGCTTTCCGATTCCAGGATCTCTCTCTCTCTCTCTCTCTCTCTCTCTCTCTCTCTCTCTCTCTCTCATAGGTCCTCCTTTCTCTACTTGATAGTACGTGTTTGAAGAACCGATAGCGCCCTAGAAAGCTATCTTCGGAATCCGAATATATTACAAAGCAAGCAAATTTTTCATATAATTGTATGAAAATAATTCTCCTTATCAATGATAAGGAGAAAAAGTTCTATACGCAAATAATGAAGGATGTTATGAGCCCGGGGAAAGGCTAACTTCGGGTCTTTCCATTATTTCGCCAAGTATATTAGATGGGATGCAGAGTATAGAACTGGTGGCGATATTTGGAGGAGGTGGAGGAGATGAAATATTTGGCGCTTGTGGTGGATATAGACTTGAAATTTCGTGGACATTTTGCCAAAATTGTGAGGACGACACAGCGGATTATGGGAATGATGTGGAAAACACTGGCATGTAGAAGTAAGGATGTTTTGATTCACTG